>NC_041048.1:33079301-33379301 GCF_900634775.1 Gouania willdenowi | reverse complement strand
CAGCCAATACTCAAGACTGCAATATTAATATTGTATTGGAAGTGTAAAAGTTGTATCTGGACATCTTAGAGCTGGGCGATTTTGCCTTTAAAAAAATCTCCAATTTTTTTTAAAAAAAAATTTGACTTTCGATTCTCAATTTTTTTTCCAATGCACTTAAAATTGACTGCAAAAGTGCAACTTTATTGCTGTGATTGTCCTCAATAGTTAAAATGCAAAGAACAATCTCAGAATAAAAAGTAAATGAGGCTTTGTCATTCAACAACTTCAAGCTTTAACCCAGGTTTAAGCAAAAGTGCAACAGCACACAGTAGCTTAAATTATCTGATTAAGAAATCAGATAACTACATATTTTATAACATTACAATTAATGCAATAATAAACTCTTCCCTTAGCATCTCAGCATAGTGCCAATAAAAAATTAAACATGACAGTAATCTGCTTACTTAATATTTTGTCTCTTCCTTTCATGAAGTCATCAGCGTTAGCTCTTAGACTTAGCCCAGTCTTATGTTTTGGTGTATTTAAGCTTAGCATGCTTTAGTCCAGTTTCCAGTTCATCACTTCACTTTGTTGGATGGTTGTCTGGTCTGAACCAAGGTGAGAATGTTTTTG
Organism: Gouania willdenowi; assembly: GCF_900634775.1. Lineage (NCBI taxonomy): Eukaryota > Metazoa > Chordata > Actinopteri > Blenniiformes > Gobiesocidae > Gouania > Gouania willdenowi. Next base: position 33,378,686 of record NC_041048.1, on the reverse strand, counting down.
ACGATATATCTAAAACAATACCATATCACACATTCTCAATACCCTCACATGCATGTTTTGAAACAATATCAAGCATTGCCATTTACACACAATTTCTCACCTTAAACGCTTGGGAAAAGAGACAAAAATTTAAAATCCTGTGCAAAATGTCACTACAAAAGCTAGCTAGACATAAAGCCTCCGCCTACATGTGACAATATCATGCATTTCCACAACATTCTTTTCCCTGTAAAATGTGTAGCCCTATGTTTAGCATGTGTACCAAAGTGAGATGAACATGTCTCGTGCTACTTAATCTCGTGATTTAAGCGCGTGTTTCTACAGCGGAAAAAAATGATATTAATAGTTTGCTCAGCATGTATGGCATAATTTCAGGATTTTTAATAGCCTGTACTGTTATTAGATTATGGAAGGCCGATGAAACACAAATGAAACAGAAATAGATAAACTGATGCAAAAATGAGTATATTATGAAATGGAAATGAAAAAATTGTGAAACGGAAAATGCGAGGCTCTCTTTATTACAGGTAGAAAGAGAACGGTAGATTATCTGCATGCATTGTTTAACAAACTACTTATAATGAATAAATGAGCAAATAAGGAAATAAATCTGTGCAAGTTACTTATGGAACGGATGGAAAAAATACCAATAAAACAACAAAAACTGAAAGTAAATATTTTAGCCATTGTCAATGAATACAGATGTACTACTGTAGTTATTTACTAAAGATAATCCTACTCTACTTTCACAGTGATCTATAATTCTTGGAAAACATTCTCAAACTACGATGAAGCAGTGGAAACCATTATCCGATACTTCTGTGGGAATTCATGCAATTCCAGTAATGTAGGTTATTTATTATTATAGTATTTCTGATGTTGCTGATGAAACATGGTGAATACAACCAAATCTATAGAAATACATCTAATTACTACTTACACAAAGTAATTAACTCTTACCTGCCGTGTTTTACATGCATACATATTACCTATATCCTCCTAAATATTTCAGATTTGAAAGAAGAGCGCTAAATTAGGGATTAATGTTCCATTCATTGTAAAGGTAAGGATTATTTTAAAACATGGATTTTGGAAAACATGATTTTTATTGGTTAGAGAATAAGTAACAACTACTAGGAGTTGACATTCATGATGAACTGCTGGAAACAACGTTTTCTCAGCCGTTTGGTGATTATTTCAAAATACGTGTAACCGAATGAAGCTTGTAAACAACAGATGTGAAAGTAATGGATTAGAAGTACTCATAATACTGTAATTGAGTTGATTTTATGGGCATTTGTAGTTTTGTTTCAGTACATTTCTAAATCAGCCATTTTACTTGCACTTAAGTACGTTTTAAAAGTAGTAAAGTAATTAGTCACATTTCTACACCCAACCGTTACTGAGTAAATTTTTATTTTTTGTTTTTAAATGGTCAACTAACATTGTGAAACTACAAAAAAAAAATGAAATGACCAGACAACAATTAAGTGTATAGCCGACCAACCAGATTAAACGTAATGCACAGCATTACATCATCATTGAATTCAGGTTATTTTCTCAGATTTAGAGTTCATAAATTCATACTTAATACCTGTTAATTTATTTTATTTATTTTTCTATTTGAATTTGTTGGCGTTATTTTATCTAAAAAATAATTGTACATTTTGACAAACCTTTTATTTGATACTGATGCGTTTGTGGAAAATAAATTAAGTTGCAATTGTGCAAGATTTGGTCTCTTCCTTTTTAAGTTTATACATGAGATGTTTACTGTATGCAAGGGAAACGTGGCAAGATTTATTTACAAAAATAAACATGGGGTGAAAGTACCTAGTAACTTTGAGTACTGTTTAATTGAGCTACTTTTTACTTACCCTTGAGTATTTTATGTATGACTTACTTGTACTTGTGTACTACTTCAGTATGATATGTCATTACTCTTTACACCTCTGGTAAGTAAATCTGGTGTGAATGCTGCAGCCTCAGCAACATATAAAGCAGTGGTTCTCAAACTTCTTTGGTCAAAGTACTCCTTTCTCTTCATTTTGAATGCAAGTACCCCCTTATGTCCGACTACTGCAGTACATTTTGCTCAGAATACTATAATCAAAAATAAGAACTATAGAGCATAATGTTGGAATGAATGAGTGATAACACACATTTCAAAGAATCTCTTTGTGTAAATGAATACATTTATTTCTATAGTTTTGATCATTTCTGGTCATCTCTATCCTGATGTAGAACCAAGACTGATCCTTGTATTTTCACTTCATGTTCGAATCAAGATGATCTCTATCATCATTGTGTGTGTTTTTGTAGTTATTTTTGTGTGTTGTTGGTATTATTCTATCACAGTGTGTGTGTTTTTGGTGTTGTTTGGTTGTTTCTTATGTTGTTTTGTATTTTTCTCTGTTATTTTGTGTTTTTCTCTCCTTTAGTGTGTGTCGTCATTTTGGCTGTTACTGGTAATAGTAAGTACTTTTCTCTCTTCGTGTGTTTTTGGTGTCATTTGGTGTATTTTCTATTGTCTTATATTATTTATTATATTTTTCTCTTATGTTGTGTTTTTGTCGTCGTTTTGTGAGTTGCTAGTAATATTTAGTATGATAATCATTTTTAACTAAAACATTATAAACCCACATATTTGTAATGCTTTCATTTGTTAATTTTCCTCCCTCACAAGTACCCCCTGTAGTGCCATCGTGTACCCCTAGGGGTACACATACCCCCATTTGAGAAACACTTCTCAATTTCAAAGGGAAAATCTAAGCTGGCCTCCTTTCATGGCTAAAGTAGCTAAAACATGAAGTTCGTGTTTTTAAGGGAATATTTGAAGTGAAAGCCGCTGTTTGTGTCCCTGCAGTGACGTATGAGGACTGACTGTGTTTGTAAACACAAACACTGGTTCATGGAGGCCTCTGTGGACGCTGTGGCCTCGGGTACATTTCCCCCCCTCCCCGCTCTCCTCCAAGCCTCTGTAGTCACACACAGCGTTGACACAGACGGATACAGTAAATTAATTCAAATGTTACCTGTCCAGCCAAAACGTCCACGGGGAGTGCAGCGGCAGCGGCTGCTCGTCGTCGTCCTCCTGGTGCTTCTTTGTGATGTTTTCCAGCTCACTTTCGTTAATGTCTATGTCGTCCACAGGAGGCTCGGTCGGCGGTGCACTAAGGGCTCCTCTGTCTACCGGGACTTCAACGTGCCCCGCAGGGACCGCCATTTGAACTGAGGCTGGCCGCTCAGCTGTGAACGGGCTCCGGACAAACGCAGCCGGTGTGTGTGAGGAGTTTTATCTTCGGTTACCGAGACACCAACGCTTTACCGCCCACCGACAGATGACGTCATCCCGTCTAATCAGGAAGTGGCATCGCCAGCGTCAGGAAGATAGAATGTATTTATTTATTTTAATGAGGAAAAGTTAACAGTATATACAGATAACAAGGCAATTACATATCATATACAACGATAAATAGAAAAATATATAGAATATCATATTAAAGTCAAAACCACAAGTTCAATCTCTACACAGAGGAAGAAAAAAAAAAAAAACACAAATGAAGAGAAATAAAATTAAAATAAATAATACATACATAAGGGCTTTTAAAGGGGATAACTCAATGGTACAGTAGAATAAAGATGTAATAGTTAAAGTCAGCCCCGGCTCCAGAACCATATTGTGAGGGGGGCATGTGATTTTTATTTACAAAAATCGCATCTCACTATCCCAGCCTAGGATTTTTTTCTCTCCCCTTTTTCCATAGACGGGAAAAAGGGGAGAGAAAAAAATGAAAACACAGGTTGGGTGCAGCATGTTGGGAATGCTGCTGCTGCTGATGATTATTATGGTTACTATTATTGTTATTACTATTATTGATGTTATTATCATTATTATTATTATCATTGTTTTTTATTACTATCATTATTAGTGTTATTATAATTATTGGTAGTATCATCATGATAATTATTATCACCATTATAACTGTTATTATAATCTTTGTTATTGTTAGCACCGCCACTATTATTGCTACTATTATTGCTATTATTGATGTTATTATCATTACCACTAGCTTGGCACCCCCATATTTTGAATTTTATTTTGAATTTTATCTAATTTAATCAAACTGTATACTCAACCCCCCTCGTTTTTGTTTTTTGTTTTCTAAATCTATTTAGTTAATTATTTATTTAGTTATTTATTTATTTTTCTTTGTTTCACGATCATTTTCCTTTTCATTTAATTTTGCCATACCAAGAAGTGCATACTTGTCTAATTTGTTCGTTTAAGTATTAGTATAATGTATCACGTCTATTCACCCTTTGTTAATCTGTTAATGCACACCTTATCACAATAAAAAAAATAAATAGATATCGTCTCAACTCACCACTTAGTAGAGCTGCAGTCGGCGTCTCCCAGAGTTGAACCTCTTCATTACTGCTTCCTTCCATTCAGTAGCAAATCTTTTAGTTAAGTCTCTTTCAAAGGCCAGCTGCACTAAATGTGCTTTTCGTTGGTGCAACATGCTGAGTCTATTGTCTGTGAGAACACTTTTTAAAGTAGAAAAAGAATTCTCACACATAGCTGTTGATGCTCCAAACGTCAAAGCATGTTTAAAGGCCGTCATCACACTTGGCATAGCCTCCAGGGCGCTGTGGAATGTCTTGATAATTCGTGATATTGTCCAGGTTTCATTGTCGGTGGTCATGTTTGTTTTGAGGAACTGGCGAGCAACCACAAACTCTGCTTCAATGATTTCAGTGTTTGATAAAGTCAGAATGTGTTATTGATGTTTGACATCAAGAAAAGTTTCACTGTTTGGGTCCAGAGATTGAAGTGCAGTCATTAGCTCACTGTTGCGTTCACTGAAACGTTTGCTCATTTCTTCCCCCACCGCATCCAGGGTGCTGTAGAATAATCTCCACAGTTCAGTGCCACCCTCGTCAGTATCACTCTGCTCCTGGCCAACAGTCTCCTCAACAACATATCCTTGCAGACTTTTGTTAACCATCCTCTTCCTCTTTTGCGGCCTTTCTGTCACTTTACACTGTCCCATGATGTTGTTAAACTCACTTTCTGAGCACAGTTGTGCAACACATTCAGATGCACTTTTCATTAACTGCATCCCAGAGAGCAAATCCATTTGATCTGACTGAAGCATTTTGTTGGGGGCATCAAGCAGCTGCAAGATCTTCTGCACAAAGCATCCAATGAATTCAAAGCTTGGCTCTGAAACAGCCCAAATCAGGCCTGCTGCCTCAATTCGTAAGTCAATTCCAAAGGCACGATTGCTGTCAATCTCTGACAGCAGAGAGAAAATGTCATCAAATGACTTGAGCACAACTGTGACTGTAGCTAGGTGGCCAGTCCAGCGCTGTTCGAGTAGACGTTTCAGTGTGTCTCCTTTATAGTGGACTGCAACGGTGGGTTTCTTAATGAATTTGTAGAGAGACCCACAAACTCCAAAAAAGTCCTCTATTGCTCCCTCGTTCGACATTGCATTTATTACCACTAGGTGGAGCTGATGATTGAAACAATGGACATAGGGTATCTCTCTGGCAAGCCTGTCCTGCAGTATCTTCTGAACCCCACCATGCTTCCCGGACATGACAGATGCTCCGTCATACACCTGACTCAGAATTTTAGATGTATTTAAACCAACTCAGCGCAGCTCTGTGATTATAGTGTTTGCAAGAGTTTTGGCATCTCCCTCATCTGCAGTAGCAATAGTTAGTAAACGCTCCCTAACTTCCAAATCTTCTGCTACAAAGCGGATCACGATGGAAATGTTTTCACAGCCCGTGGGGTCTCGGGTGCCATCAACTTTAATGGTAAACCATGAATCACTGACTTCATGTACAATTTCTTCAGTTTAAATATCACTCATTATCTTAATTAGTTCATTTTGTATGTCATGTGATGTATATCTGGCATTTTGTGGGATTGTTTGCAGTATCTTCTCAAGCTGTGGGTCTTTTCTCACAGAATACTCAAACAATGACAAAAAAGTCCACAGCTTGCATCACCTTGAGAGTTAAATGCTTCCACACTCCCTCTGAGAGGCAATCGGTTTATGGCCAGAAACTGTAACATGTCGATAATAGCACCGACGTAGTACCGATTTCTGGCTAGCTGGCCTTCATTCACAAGGGTAGAAATCTCCTGTCCTGAATCAGCCCTCTTCACTCTCTCTCGCCATTTTGCCACACTCTCCATGTGTTCTCCACACTCTTCATGCTTGCGCAATCCTCTCTCTGCTGCGTGTTTCCAGTCAGAATAGCCAGTTTTCGTGAACACAGAATCTCCAGTCCCAAAATTTCGACACGCAAAACAAAATGCAGCGTCAGCTTTGACACTGTATTCTAACCAGTCTCGACGGTTGTACCACAGGGCAACCAACGAGTGTTTCTGACCCTTGAAAAGACGAGAGGGAAACTTTTTCAAGATGATCTGAGCGGGCTTATCCTCACCTAAATCATCCGGAGGACCACTGTGACCATGACCTCGGGTTTGCGAGAGCCCGCTGCTGCTGGGATTGGCGCTATAATTGGCATGCTCCGACTCCACTGGGGGGACTTGCACCTCTGTGTTGCTACCGCTAGTTAGCTGCGGCTGCTCACCACCAGCTGTTGGCTCCTCTAGCTCCTTCTCCGCTGCGGGAATATGGCTCTCCTGCTCAGCTGTCGGTCGTGCAGTTTGCGGTAGCGGTGATTGGAAGAATTTCCTGATAGCCATTGTTTAATGTCGTGACTCGTGATATTCGTTTTTTGTGATAACCGTTTCCTTACGTAAACAGACGTTGACACGTCACTTGCGGCAGCACGCACGCGTCACACGACACAAGCCGAGAGTATCTTAAAATATTTCTTTTGAATTTTACATTTTATTGATTTCAGTTAGCTGAATAGTCACGTGCGTCGTAAAAATGAACGTTTCACCTTATGTAAATATTTTTATTTTTATAGTTCATGTAAAACGTTAAGATAGCCATTATTTATGCATTTCTCACAAATAAAAACAAAAATAGACAGTGTATCTTGAAATTTTTTTTTAAAGTTTTTACGTAAAGTTGCGTGACGTCGTAGCCATGGAAACGAGTTGGATGCGGCATTTAAATTCACCTGCTGAACTTTAACGTTCTTAGCGAGCAGCGAGAGACGTTGAGAGGAGAGCTGTTAGCATCTGTGAGCATATTTGAGCTGAGAAAGGAGATAAAAACTCTACAAAACACTGAGAAAAGTCATCAGAAGACCTCTACACGACCAGAAGAAGAACTTCAGACCAGGACCAGAACTTCAGAAAAAGGACTTATAAGACGACGAGACCAGAAAAGTGAACCATGGCCCTGCGCATGGCTCAAGGTAAGACACGTTTTAATTATTCTCACCTGATAGGCCTTATTTCATCATTTTAGCACTGAAAAGTTAAACATATATTATGATTTATAATCTATAGGTCTGTCTAAATTAGGTTTGGGGCCTGAGACGTTAATATTTTATATTATAGGCCGACAGAAAATGGTTTTAACATAATGAAAATCAAGAAATGCTGATTTGTCATGTGTTTCTTTGACTTTTGTAATAATTTTACTCTGATGTGATACATTTAGTGAGCGTTTGGGCTGTTCCGACGGTTTTGCTGTGGTGTAATTATTTATTTAAAAAAAAACAAAAAGTAGATTTATTTAAGTCCTGTACTGACTGAGGTAGATTTAATGTAAATTTGTACTTTAGTTAATAAATAATTTAAAGTCGAGTTTCACTTCATATTTTTCTAGATAAAATTGATACTGAACTATTTGTTTTGGTTTGTTTTTGAAGCAGCCAATGAGGTGGGTGAAATGTAGTTACCATGGATGCTGTTTACATTGTTTGTGCTTGAATATTTACTTCATTTATTTACAGATACATACTTTATTTCCTACATTGATCATTTTCTTGAAATGTCTCCATATTTAAATTTATATGGCTTACTTTTCCCCCTCTTATTTAATTTGTTTTTCAAAATCCTCCTGTGGACAAGTGTTACAAATTAGCACACGTTAAAACAATTAAAAAAATGTCCAATGTCATTGTGCTGTCCATATCAAAATAGAAAATAATCAATAAATCAATAAATAAAAACCTTTAAAAAAATAGCAGTGCTAAACATCCATCACTGCACAAATTAAAAGTTTATTTATGTTTTATCTGTATATGTTGTCAAAATTTATCACAACATAGTGCAATCTTTTTTGCACAGCTATGAATGTTTTAATCTTCCAAGAAATAAACAAATACATTTATTATTTTTGCTTTATTGTGACCATCATTAGCCCTCCTGAAGGAAGGATAAACTAAACTTTATAAGGGGAATTAAATTGAATTGTTTATTTTTGAATATGCAAACAAAATAATAAAAATGGGGGAAAAAGAGCATAAATTTGAACATAAAACATCAAATACAGAAGTGTAACTTATAAACTACTGCTCCTTCTTCTAATCTAAACTAATGACTTACAATGACAATCTTCATTGTACTAAGACAGTATAAATGTAATATATATACAGTATGCATTAAAAGTGCACAGCATGTACATCACAAAATATCATCCCAAGTTACCCGTTAAGCCCTTGAAAAACAAATAAAGAAAAATATAAGATAATAATAATAATAATAATAATAATAATAACAATACAATATACCAAATACAAAAACAATAGAACAATAGTGTGTGTGTGTGTATATATATATATATATATATATATATATATATATATATATATATATATATACTCTTATTACTCATTGTTACTCAACACACTAACTGAAAAAAAAACTTTCCAGAGTTTTACGAATTGGAGGTAATTTAAGGTACATTTTCCCCTCATTAATGCTGAATAACTCCTGCATTTTCATCGCTAATTGTTTTTTTTTTTTTTTTTTTAAGCTTTTAGTCTTGCTGTCTAACATTCTGCAAACAACAACAAAAATATTTGGTGTTTCTGTATGTGAGACCGTATAACAGTTTAAATGTACATCTAAAGGAAGGTCCAAACATGTTTCAGTTAAAAAAGAGCTTTAAAAACTTCATATTTCCAATGTAATGAAATAAATATGTTTAAATATCACTGTTCGTTGAACATTTTTTGTTGTGGTTTATTTCAGATATGGGTCAGCCCGAGGGTTGGGTCGCAGGCTGGGCCGAGGCCGAGGGTTGGGTCGCCGGCTGGGCCGCACCCGAGGGTTGGGTCGCCGGCTGGGCCGAACCCGAGGGATGGGTCGCCGGCTGGGCCGAGCCCGAGGGTTGGGTCTCTGGCTGGGCCGAGCCCGAGGGTTGGGTCGCAGGCTGGGCCGCACCCGAGGGTTGGGTCGCAGGCTGGGCCGAGCCAGAGGGTTTTGTCGCAGGCTGGGCCGAACCCGAGGGTTGGGTCACAGGCTGGGCCGAGCCCGAGGGTTTTGTCGCAGGCTGGGCCGAACCCGAGGGTTGGGTCGCAGGCTGGGCCGAGCCCGAGGGTCGGGTCGCAAGTTGGGCTGAACCCGAGGGTCGGGTTGCAGGTTGGGCGGAGCCCGAGGGTTCAGTCGCAGGCCGGGCCGAGCCCGAGGGTTCGGTCGCAGGCCGGGCCGAGCCCGAGGGTTCGGTCGCAGGCCGGGCCGACCCTCCGGTTTTGTTTCCACCCTGGACAGACCCTCGCTGGTCCGACCCTCCGGGCTCGGATCTAGGCTTGGATCCAGGCTGGACCGACCCTCGCTGGGCTGACCCTCTGGGTTTAGACCCAGGCTGGGCCACAGGTAAGTTCTGAGAAACCTCCATCGTTCGGCTCTGACTGTCGGTGTGAGTCTGGGACCAAGAGGCCTTGGTGAGGTGACAGGGAGAGAAATAGATGTTCCTTTACACTGAAACCTGTAAATTGTCCACCACAGTGTTCCACGATCATCCCCAGGAGGAGACGCCAGCAGAGGAAAGAAACAATATTAACCAAAACAATGTAAGTATAACTTCTCATTTACACAGAAAGACACTGATCACATGTTTATAGTATAAATAGACGTCACGTTTTACTAACGCCTGTAAAATGTCAGAGAGGAACGCCAACATCCACTGATGGAGGAGAAGAAAGATGGAGGACGGGAGTGCCAGCATCTACCAATGGAGGAGAAGAAATACTTTTATTAACCAAAACAATGTAAGTAAAACCTCTCATTTACACAGAAAGACACTGGACACGTTTATTGTAAAAAATGACTTTCTAAGAATGATTGTAAAATGTTGGACTAGACCACCAGAATCCACTGATGGAGAACAAGGAAGATGGAAGAGTACCATCATCTACCAATGGAGGAGGAGGAGAAAAATGGGGGACCACCAGCATCCAAAAGTGTCCCACAATCAGCACCAGGAGGAGATATCAGCAGAGGAAAGAAACAATATTAACCAAAACAATGTAAGTAAAACTTCTCATTTACACAGAAAGACACTGATCACATGTTTAATGTATAAATATACGTCACGTTTTATTAACACCTGTAAAATGTCGGAGAGGAACGCCAACATCCACTGATGGAGGAGAAGAAGAAAGATGGAGGACGGGAGTGCCAGCATCCACCAATGGAGGAGAAGAAATACTTTTATTTACCTAAACAATGTAAGTAAAACCTCTCATTTACACAAAAAGACACTGATCACATATTTAATGTATAAATAGACGTCATGTTTTATTAACACCTGTAAAATGTTGGACTTGACCACCAGAATCCACTGATGGAGGAGAAGAAAGATGGAGGACAGGAGCACACAAACATCAGCACAAGACGGAGATGAAGAAAGACTTCTATCAATCAACCAAAAACAATGTAAGCAAAGCCTCTCGTTTGAACACACATTTAATATAAAAATAGATGTTAATTACTGTACTAGTGCCTGTAAAACGTCTTGTGTGTGATTACAGATTCACTTCAGAGGAGAATCAGACTGTTCCAGATGTTCATCACCACAGCACAGAATGAGACAGCAGTCGTAGTGTTTACTCTGACTGCTTTCATTTCAACTATAAATAAATAAAAAATAATATCATCAGAAATCAAACTTGGTGAAATGCTTTGTGTGCTTTCCATTAGAACCTGAGATCATCTTAATCACTGGGATGTTTCTACATCAGTTCACATGGAAATTATTTATATAACATGAAATTTAAACAATGCAAACATTCCAAATCTGGTTTTATGGAGATATGTTGATATATGACTACTTACCTAGATTTTTAAAAAATAATTTACAAAGTATTTATTTAATACTTAACTTGAGCCAGTTATTAATATTATTTTACACCAGAGCTTTGTCAGAGTTCATTTTTCCTATAATGATCCTTTACAACACATGAACACATGAAATGGTTTACAAACGAATGCACATGTTTGTTTGTGTAGTTAGGTGTGCAAAGCATAACTAACTCTGAATAAGACTGAACTAAAACAATATCAAACAGTTGTGTAAATATGAGAGAATATTTTAGGAGATTCTGAAATGACTCTACATTTATTCTACTTTAAAATTAAAAAAAAAAAAAAAATAAATATATATATATATATATATATATATATATATATATATGGTTTAATTATGTGCAAACCCCATACAGGTAAATGACATAAAAAAATACATTTTAATAGTGATGTCACCCAGATCCTGCAACATTTTCAGTTAAACAAAATAATAAATAAAATAATCTATTTATCCGGATGGTAAATGGAAGTTACCATAGTAACAAACCTTTTCCCCTAAGGGCCATGCGAGATTTGGACTTTTTTTGTGGCTTTTTGCATCTTTGTGGATTCTCAGCAAGTCAAATGCTTTTCACATTGTCCAGTGAACTGAGAAATGTAATTTGTTGTTGTGTAAATGTCTGCAGAAGCCTGGTGATTATTCATTAAAAATAGGACACGATCTGTGCCGACTACAAACTCTGCATAAAGAAAGTCTATAAAAAGGGATTTGAAGAATCAATGAGAAAATTACACTTGTCATGGAGGCAGAGATGACTCAGCAAATTGCGTTGCTTTATTTAGAAACAGTCATTGTTCAGCTTGTACAATGAATGGTTTGATACTTCGTTTTTCAGAAGACCACAATTATAGTAAAGTTCAAACATAAAGCTCTTGTACTCATCCACACATGTCACAAACATCTGAAGCACACACGCACACGTGTCTAGGCTATTTATATGGCACATAGTCTTCTGTATTATGTAAAAACAAACAGACAAAAAAAAAAGCTACCACTTCTAGGCTAGCGTTGCATTGTGGGGGACAAACACCCATCCTAATCCGATTCCATTCAAAGTGCATTTTTAACATTCAGTTTTCAACATTTAAAGTTTTATCTGTAGAATACTGTGAGTGGCTTTTAGGAAACACATTCTCCTCACATTTCAAGCTATTCCCTGTGAGGAACGTTTAGAAAATAACCATCTTTTTCTGGATCAATGAGATGGCAATGGAGTCTGAAATGCATGTCCGTTGTTGGTGTAGTTTTAGCTGAGAGTTCAACAAAAGCCAGTCTGATTACATTTCAGAAGCACCCTCTAACACCCATGAAGCACACCATACTGGTTCATCTGATCCTGGAGAAACAGCCCAATGTTCAGCAAACCAACAGAAACCTGAGTCCAAAGGAGGCGTCAACAAACCTTTCACTGACCAAATAAACCACTTAGAGAATCAATCAATCGTTCAGTATGTTAAACCCTGGAAATGTAGAAAAACAGGTTCAATACTTACAAAGAACAAATATGTTTACTGTAAAAGATCAAAATGCAGGATTGAAGTTAAAGCTGCTGGAGACGATCATTGTTTAGCAGATAAATGCCGTGTTTCCACTGGCGGTATCAGCTCGGCTCTACTCTCTTTTTACGCGTTTCCACTGGGAAAAAGTACCTCCTCAGTGGCACCTGGTGCTGTATTTTTTAGTACCTTTTTCATTGAGGTTCCAAAAAAAGCAGCCCTGGTCTGAAAATGTGACATAGGCACAAAGCAGACACTGATTGGTTCAGAGAATCATCACAGCGTACAGTCATCAACTCACACACAGAGGAAGCTTTTGGCCACCATTGATTTTTGTTGGTGATCTTGTGAGGATGGCAGCACAAAAGTGCAATCCGTGGAGTGGTTTCGTATATCAGGTTGGTGGTCAATGGAAACGCTGCAGAAAAACATTATGTGGTCCAGAAAGCGAGGAGCCCTGTAGAACCAATACCACCAATGGAAACGTGCCAAAAGACACAGTGTGGACCTCAAAGATCAATAAGTCGATGAAAATACTCCTCGAAGCCTATTTTTGATCTCGGCTAAAAACAATCCCAGGTGCAGGTGATATGACTTTTTACGAGAACCATTTATGTTCTCGTAGGAAAACTCCACCCACATTCAGTGGGCACTCAACAGGGGAGGGGCAAAACATATAAAAAATGATCTGCATGGGAGTCTTACCAACGTTACACTTTGACAAGCAAACTTTTACAAAATGAGCAGCAGAAGCAAAAGGATGACAGTCCAGGAGGCTCTGGAAGCCATCATTGATCATGTAGGAACCCTGGTCGATGGTCAAAAGGCGATAAAAACACTGTTGCACATTTGGATTTTTATCACACTTTTATGACTCAAAATCAGACAATGGAAAAATGGACCAAGGAACGTTTCTTCAAATCCCAGCCCTTCTTCCTGCAGACCCTTTGCTGACACGCAATTACTAATTGAAAGCGTAATTGTAATTGACTTTCTGAGGATAATTGTTTTTGTAAATTAATTGTAATTGAAAAAAAGGCTGGTAATCATAATTGAATTATAATTGAACATGGATAATTGAAAATGTAATTGTAACTGAAAAATGTAATTGACCCCAACCCTGATCCTAAACCCCTACCTAACTAGATCACACTACCTTACCCCAAAAGTGCCAACATAGCTCTAAAGGTGTCATAATTTAGCAAACGACACTTAATGACAGCCTTCATGACACCTTATTCATGCTAATGACAGACATTGACAGTGTACTGTCAGCCTTTTGTAGAAGACTTCAAGTGCTACCCTCCAGTGCCTACCCAAGAGTGAATTGATATTTTGATTTTTTTTTTATTATAATATAATTATAAATTATCTATTTTTCCATTTCCAATAGCCTACAGTACCTATTAGTTTGAAAGTGTCAGCATTTTTTGCTTTTCATATCCCAAATGATTAAACATCACTATTTCCTGGTACGGCACAGTCTCACTCTGCTGTAATGCAGAAGGAGGCCACGCCCTCTCCCAAAAGCACATTGTTGCTCTGCCTCTGGCCCTGTTATGCACCCATCTAGGAGGTAGGTACACACCATACTACACAGGAAGGTATTTGTCCCCAGTCCCCAAATAAATGATTAAACAAACAAACATAAGGGATATTTACAATTTAAAGGTATTTCAAAAGTATTGTACAAAGCAATAAAGAACAAAAAGAAGGATCAAAGCTAAGGAGGCAGTCTAGCACTCACTTTCCTAAAGTTCCAGAAAATCACTGACAGAAATAACAAAGGCAGAGAAACTGAACAAAGTCATAACTACAATCAAAAGGTCTCAGTCTTTGGAGGCTGGGGACAACGAGGTGTGCTGCTGTCAGAAGTTCCTCCTGAAGTCAGCTGCATGCTGCCTTTTATAGGTGGAGGACCAATCAGTGCAGCTTGTCTCCTCCAATCAGACAGCACCACCTGGAACACAAAGATCCACTCACAGCACTCACTCACACTGGACAAAAAGAGACAGACAAAGATTCACACGACGACAGAGCACTCACTCCCCACTAAAAACAGAATACAAGATACAAACAGATACAAACAGAATACAAAACTCCCATTACGGCCACAGTCGTAACAGGCCCCATAGTGTGTTTTTATGTGTTTGCTCATGCGCAGTCATTTCCCCAAGATGACAACCATTTACGTAAACAGGCAGCTCTCTACACTGCCTTTGGACGTAACCGTGCTATGCTAAATGCTATACATATGTTCAGAGTGCATTAGTGAATTGATACAGCTTGGCCGCTGCTGCTCCATTCTCTAGCTAGTGGGCAGATTATAACACTAGCGGCAGGGTGACAGTGGTAGAGACAATAGAGAAACTTTCTTTTGAGGAAAAACGACTCTTAAAAGATGGGAGACCAACACCTGAGTCGTATTCCATAAAACGTGTTATGGTAAAACTCTGAGCTCAAATGAGGGAAACTCTTAGTATCCCATTCCTAAATGCGAGGTATGTTCTTCTTTGACTATGTTACCATGGCAACATTGTCTGTGAACTAAACCTGGTCACTGGCAGGTTTTATCAAAGAAACCCTGGGTTTCTACCTGGCTCCGCCCACCTGAAGACCGTTTTTGAACACTTTAATGAACCTTGACACTCTTCTCTGAAACACATCAGTACCATCACACACCACAAACGTGCTCACATCATTACTAATGTTGTGTTGCTTTACATTTATTTTATTTATTTTTATTAAAACAAACTGTAGTTTTCTTTGTAACATTGTGAATACAGAGCATTAAGTGAAAGACACAGAGGTTGATCTGCATTAAAACATCTACTGACGTCTGTAGTAAAGTTCCCTGGATACAAACCTGTGGACAATGTAAAGGGAGGGATGACAAATGAAATTAATACACATTGAAGACTCAGTTGTTGTTTCATACTGTACAATACAGTTACAACATATGGTGGTGTAGTGAATTATGACACCGTTCTTAGAAGCATAGGGTTGTAGATTCACGTCCAGCTTCAGTCCTTTTTTTTAATCACATATTTTTTGGACATTGAGATGACTCTGGCAACAATATTGCATTCAAAATCATAATAAATGATGAGATATCAAGTGGCAGTCACTGTCTTTATAGCCAGTGTAACGTAGGGCTCTCTATGCAGCATCATATGCTGCTGCTACGTCTCTCCAGACACATTTTATTCGTATTATTCTCCACTCGTCACGTCACTGAAGTGATAAAGTGATGAAGCGATCAAACAGCGCGACTAATCATGGGTGATTTAAAGGGGACATATCATGCTAAATCCACTTTTTTAGCCCTTAAATGCATTTTGTTGTATATTTAGAGTGCTTAGAAGTACAGAAAAAATCAAATTAGTCTCTTCAGGTGTTCCGTAGATATCTTTATATTCTGTTTTGCTCATATTTTTCAATCTGTTTCGATTTTTCTATTCTCTATTACGTTTTTTGAACTATTACATCACAGTATTTGCAGCGGAACTGCCAAATTAGTACATCAACTCCAGGCCCAACACTTCGAGCAATCCGCCATTTTTATTTCTCGCTTTTATTTTGTAGTCCAAGCTCAAGGATGCTGAAGTTCCGAGTGGTTAAGTCAAAATGTTTGGTTGTTGGATGTAGTAACCCACACACTTCATTACACCGTCTCCCAGCATCAGAACCTTTTCAAAGTGCCTGGTTGAGTTTTATTTTTCACAGAAATGTATCCACATCTGTGGGTAAGGTCATTTTTGTGTGTGTGAAGCACTTCAAGGATGACTGCTTCATCAACCTCCACCAGTATAAAGAAGGATTTGCTGAAAGACTTTGTCTGATTGAGGGTTCAATTCCTTCTATCTTTGGAGATGACGAACAGAGCACTTCGGTAAGCTGTAAAAAACGCTAAAAAGTGTGATGATAAGACGTCCCTGTCATTGTTTTGTTAGCATTAGCAGTTGCACCGTCTTCAGACTTCATATGTTAGCGCTGTGTGCTCGTTTTAGATCCTTGATGATATGGCCTACGTGATTTAATTTAAGTCTAAAGTTTTGATTAGTCATTTCATTTTGCCGTTTTTGTCTTTGAAAAGACTGTAATAAAATGCATTTTGTGTGAAAATGCAGCTTGGTGCTAGCGTTAGCTCGGTGCTTGTGTTAGCTCACTTGTTAGGGTTCTGCAGGTTCATCATCTTCATTTTCATCTCGCTCCGCCGGGTCAGACTCTGGCTCAAACATGTAAGGCTGGATGGACAAGTCTTCCGTTGTTGACATTGTGTAAATAACGTGTGAATAAACTTTTTCTGCGCCGCTACATGGCCGTATCTCTTCTATCAAACTACAAAAATGGCCGAGCAGGGTGGCGTTGAACCGAGTGTCACCTGAAGAGGGGGCGGGGTATGAAGTGTCACATTTGCATTTAAAGAGACTGCACCAAAACGAGTTGCTCTCAGAAGCACATCAGAAAAGGGGTAGAAAAGGGGCCTGGGGAGCTATAATAATGAGGAATTCAGACCCAAGCATTGCAGTTCCGCTTTATATAGACCACAACTGTATGATTTATATGTAAAAAGGAAGGATTTAAAACCATGATATGTCCCCTTTAAGCCACTTTAAGGTGTTCAGTGTGAACACCTTTAGAACAGGTTCATAATCCTCAAACGCCGGCTTATTTCACCCATCCGGGTGAATAAATCACTCTCTTCCGGGTGGTTGCCATGGTAGTTTTTGTCACTGTCGATCCATGATGATGGCTTTTTATCGCGCGTGTGCACGTAACTAACCCAAGGTTTACATACTCAGGGTTGATTGACCCATTTCACACCAACTGTAATAAAATCAGATACAGAGTTTCCCATCGTGGGGTATGTTGACCCAGAATTTATGGATAGACTCAGAGTTTGTTAACCCTCCTTTATGGAATTCCCCTCTGAGCTACCAGACCTTCAGCAAAGGTAAGGTCAGAACATTGTTCGTATTTTCCACAGTGAATGGTAGGAATGGCTTTGTGGATGAGCCTCACTGAGGCTGTTCTGAGTTGTTGTTGTCATTTTCTCCGCGTTTCTGTGTTTCCAACGCAAACAACGGATGCGCTGTCGTGTCATGAGATATATTTTGTTGGAAGCGTATGGAGGCTATATTGAATAATTGCTTATATTTCTTTAAAGTTGTTTTACGATGTTGATTTTGTTAGATGCTAAATGCTTGTTCATGTGGATCTTGTTGGGTTTTTTATTATTATGAATTTTATATTTTGATAAGCGCATTGAGATGACTTTGTTGTGCGCTATGCAAATAAATATGCAAAGTTAAAATTAATTCAATCAATTTGCAACACCCTGCCTACCCAACCCTAGTGCTCACGGCACGTCACTGTTACCCTCCTTTTAAATAATTTCAGTAAGAGTGGCATTAATACGTTTCCATTATTACTTATCTCATTCATCCAGAAAAACAAAGAGGTTGTTGAAGTAAATGTAATATTTTACATTAAAAAGTTTCTAATAGTAAAACATACTGAAGCTGCTTTTGTGTAGCCCACCTCACAGTGAGGATGAGACATTGTTTTATGGAAAAAAATAAAAACACTAAAAAGGCAACTTTTAAAATGGTGCCTTTTACACTTGAGATGACAGAATATTTTTGTTTTTTGCTTCATTTACACAATGATTCCATGTTATTTACTATACCGTAAAATACTCTTTAACACACATATTTGGGATTTTGAGATAAAGACTACATTAAGGACAGCCCATTCTGCATCACTGACCATCACTGTATGCTTCTTTATGTAATATAGACTTAATAATCCTACCATCACCACAGGATCTCATTCCGGATTTGGCCCCCGGGCCAGTTTAACACATGTGGTCTAAAGGGTTCCCCTGGTGAAGAAACACTTAAGACCATGATACCCAACTCTTGGGGTACTGTCATTAAAACATCTCTGGTCTGGAGTTGTTGTTTGATTCTATTTCTTACAGGCTTCTCAGACACTTTGTCATTTCTTGAAAATACTTGGTAAAGGGCAGACAGACTGTTTTACCAAAAACTAGGAATAAAAAATCTTAGGAGTTGAATCAAGAATATCTGACAACAGGAAAGTAGCTCAAGTAGAATTGTTGAGCAAAACATCAAATAAACAGAGTCACTGAGGGACTTTGACCTAAGACCACCTTCTGTTAAGAACACCACATCAGCAGTTTCCCAAGTGATGACTCAGCAACTTGTCTCTGATTGGGTAAAGACTTGTCACAAAACATCGAATGTCATTTTGTCTTTTGAGAGCACCGATCACACATGAAAGCAGAGAGCATGTGCCAAGGACTTTCCATACAGTTAATGTGTCTTCTATGCACTTAGCTTGGAACTGCCGTTACATGTGGTACTCAGTTTATTTAACATACCTCTAAATGTTATAGAACATATAATGGGACTTCAACCTATTTAATCATCTTATAGCACACACGGTCCTGTCTGTGTGTATGAGTGTATGTTGCAAGCCTGACTCAAGTGGTAAATTGGCCGTCTTCGGTTTGAGAGGTTGGGGGTTCAAAGTGTCCTTGAGCAAGACATACACACACCCACACCTCATCTCACTCTTTGATCTTAACTTTCTTTCTTTCATTAAAGCTGATATCCGGAGTTTCTGAGAAATATATGTTTAAGTATGATTCTTTTGAAATGCGAAAAAATACCTAACTAATCTTTTACTATGGTCTACTGCCGGTGGTCATTCATATACATTAATGTATACAAGTCCCTCCTTTATCCTATAAACGCCTATACAAATGGAAACGATCGCAGACTGCATCCAGCCAATAGGCTTTGACTTCCTGTTTTTGAGACGGTCACTCAAAGTGAAAGTGGAACTGTGCACGGAAACAAGGCCCTGCATCACAACAGCAAACAGGTACATATGATTTTGGCTCTTACCTGACCCATAGACCTATATCAATGTGACCCACTGTGACCTTGTTATGTTCCGCGATGCGCATGCAGAAAAGTAGAGGCGTGGCTTCTGGTAGATTGGGAGAGACAGTGGGAGGAAGTGAGGCAGTTTAGGGCGGGACATCGAGATGTACCTCAGAAATTCTGGATATCAGCTTTAAGCTATCTGTTTTTACTTTATGTACTCAAGTAATTAGCCTTAGCTTAGCGAGCATAGTGCTATGTAGTGTTGTCTGTATAAATATTAACTTGTTGAAAATAAATGCTTTAAGGTGCAGTCTGCAACTCTTATAACAGTGACTTTTTGTCATATTTGCAAAAGCTGTCACTATGTAAGGACAGCTTTACATTAAACTAGTAGTTTGTGTGAAAAAAACAGAATCATTGAGTCCCCCCTGCTGCTCCTGCATCCTTTGGCAGATTGCCGGAATGCACCGCGACCGAGCAAAAAGAACCAATCAGAGCCAGGATTGTGTTTGATGGGCTGTCTGACAGCTGTTGCTCACAGTCCCAGTACATCCAACCTTCAAAGATATTCTCATTTGGCCATAATTGACAACTCTACTTAAGCGCCCACTATATGAATACATACTTCTGACGGGCACCAGTCATACGAGACACATATCAACATAAAACATCCACATACAATAGAATACATCCACATACCGTGTGCGCCGTCTGTGCAAACATTCGGGAGTGGTTAGATGTCTTTCAGTCTATTACTTTTTCTTATTCTACTGTCTCTATTCAGCGTGTCCATGGCTCAGTAAACTCTTCTGAGCCCTTCTCCAATCAATACACCTGTGTGTGCTAATCATTATATAACCACATGGGGTCAGTAGCGCAACAGTCAAATAAAAAATAGTGGATTTTACAACTTAAATTACCAATATTACAAAGAAAAGAAATATACTTCCTGCGACGTAGCCACACTGCCACCAAAATTACAAAATGTTTCAATTCATACACAATATAATTTTCAAACCTTAACTGTGGCCTTGTTTCCTTTTAAATCTTAGAAGCTTTTAATCAAGTCGACTCATTTTGGACGAGTACGTATGTAGATAATTTCACATTTATTTGTTTCTAAATAAAGTTATTATATTTAATTTTGCAGTGTTCTGCTTGTTTGACTTGTATCATATTTAGGTGTTATAAGAATATGTGTATATCGGCAGATTTATTGGTTATCAGGCATTTATCAGTATCGGCCAATTTATTGGTGTTTAAAGCCCAAAATATTGATATCAGCATTGACCTCAAATATCCTGAATCGGTTATTCAGCTATTCAGGGTCTTAAAAACATGTTTTCTGATCGTGTTGGTTTTTATCTTTGATGTCTAACAATACATAGGCGTCTTTGTCTCAATTGGCGCAGACCAACTGCCCTGTGGTAACGCTGATTAAATTGTTGATGCAGATCAATTCACAGTTGAACACCATATCCCCCCTCCATTTTGGGCATCTCTGCATTGATGTTGTTCTTTACAGCAGGGGTTCTCAACCTTGGGGTCGCGAGACACTGGGAGGGGGGTCACCAGATGCCTTTAAGAAACTAAAAATAATTTTTGAACAATTTGAACCCATTTTTTGCTTGTTTTTACCCATTTTCTGGAACTACATTCTCTGGCACATTTATGTTGAGGTTCGCAGCCTGAAAAGGTTGAGAACCCCTCTGCTTTACAGGACTTGAAAATGTGTTTATCCTTTGCTTCCTACCTCGTCAGAAAGTGAGACAACGTCATTATTGCTGCTTTGTCTGTGAGTTGGAATTATCGTAGCTTTGACGTAGAACAGCATGTAGGCGTCCTCCTATCGAGTGGCACAGACCGACTGCCATGTAGCTACGCTGACTAAATTGTCATCATAGGTCAACCATTGGTCCCCAGGTTCCTCCAGAACATTTGTTAAAAAGAAAAAAAAAATCCTCAAAAAAGAGGTTTTTTTGTTGCATAAAGGGATCTGAAATTTTAGAGCAATACCAAATGAACATTAAATCCAAATCAAAAACTATTACCAAGACTTGTTTTATATGTAAGATCTCTAAACTTAAGCTGTGTAAACTATGGAAAGGTAATTGCACAACACAATGACACACAGACTAGTCCCACACATTATGTCTTTCCTCACTTGAAATTAAATTATTAAAAAAAAAAAAATTAAAAAAAAGCCCATGAGAAGCTCTCTTTCACTCACTCTTCAGAAAGTCGCAATGAAAAAAATATTAGCAAAAATGTCAACATGCTCCTAGCTAATGCTGCATTTGATTTTCAAAAAAATCAGGGGTTCTAATGACAAAAAGTCCATACAAACATTTAAAGGGTTTGAACATTGTAATACATTTTATATCTTTGGATAACAGCAAAGTATTAGAATAGATCTGATGTGGTGGTAGTAAAAAAAAAAAGAAAATTCATGGAGTACATTTTTATTGCACTTTTATGAGTGTTATTTTTTCTATGAAACTGTCCTTGTGCCAAAAATAATAATGCATTAAAATCAATCCTGTCATCAATTATTGACACGGTTCAAGGCTGTAATATCTTCATCAAAAATATTTCACTTTGCACCATATTTTTGGAGATACCTCATATTTGGTGTTTTTGCTGTTTAAAAAATCAAGGGTTCTCATGACAAAAAATCCATACAAACAAAAAAAAAAACGTTTGAAAATGATAAATAGTTTTACATCTATGGATGGGTCTGTGTAGAAAAGATCTAATCCTGTGGAAGTAAAGAAAAAAATATTCATAGAGTCCATTTTTATTGCGACTTTTATGAGATGAACCGTTTGTGTATGTAAACTTAAATGGGTGCACTACAGTTAAAAATTAGTTTTTTCTTTCTCTGTGGGTTGGAATCGTCGTGGCTTTTATCTTTGACGTAGAACATTATGTAGGCATCTTCCACATGCATCTGTCCTGTAGGAAGATGAGATGAGTTATTATCAATGGGTTATATAACTGAGAATATTAATTATGATTATTAATATTACTTCAAATTTGCGGGGTGCCACTCCTTTTAACAGGAGAAATATGTCTAAGTTTTTAGACTAAACTCATCAATGTGAAACCAGGGAAAAGTGAATTCTACCAGACATCTACACCATCATCACAGCTTTAATGAATCAGAGGAATCAAATATTATGTTTAACCTTTTATTCAAAAGTCAACAATTAACACAGTCAAAATATCAATTGAAATGGGATAATTAAATCATGATAAGATGCATTTCTAGGCTAATAAAAGTGAGGATTATATGTAATAAAGTGAAATCACTAATCTAGAAGGATGCTAGTCTACTAAATATTGAATAAAAATGCAGGATACATATTCAATAATAAGATCATAAAATCAAAGAATAAAATAAAGAGAGCTCATAACAAAGAGAGGAGGACGGACAAGGGGGAGACGAACAAACATGAATGAGATGTACTGTGTGTGCAGCATGTTGTTAATGCGTGTAAGTTTGTAGTTATGGAAATATGTATGTGATCTATTGTGGATGAAGTTGCTGGTGAAAGTTCATTCTTGTACCTTGGAGGTGAGGTCAGGCTGGACCTGGAGGTGCTGTTGAAGCAATGTAGCAGGACGTGCCACCGTTGGTTCTGTTTCGGTTCCACAGAATTTAGCCCCTTCAGCCGATCCGGGCGGTTAGGCCTTCGCAGCTGGCTTCGATAATGGCTCTTGGCTAACCCCAAGGGTCGCGGGCCGGGCTTCCTTACGGCTGTTACGCACGTCACTGGGTGCGGAATTCGTCCGAACCAAGCAGCTGTTGATTACAAAATCTAACTGTTTCAACTAAAAATAAAAATGAAATGAAAGACTGGAAACATGAGGGAAGACGGGTGAGCATGAACGCCCGCGTCCAAAACTGAAGTTAGGAATGGCGTTCTTCCTTTTAAAAGCTTATCTTTGGGGTTTGCCTCCTGAAGAGGGAACTTCGTTGATTGGTTTAAAGTTGCCAGCATCTCAGCTGGGTGCCTTTGGGTGTGTCTTGGGCGTGTGTAAGTGTAAGACAGAGACAGACAACAAGGGATGATTCTAAACATAAAAGAATGCCTAATAATTAATTCCACATATTTCAAAACATCTTTTCAACATCATATCCTGAAATATCATGTATTACGAAAGAGTTTGATACCAAACACGACTAGGAAATAGCCTCGAATCACTTTAGGAACTAATTAATGCATTTTACCTGTAATTACTCATAACATAAATGTCAAAAATCATGTTATGCCTCCTCTTAACTATATGGTTTCCGTAGATACCTCAAACTAACGTTTGTGATGTTTTCTGGTATTTTTAAGCACTTTTAAATGATAAACACTTTAAAATAGCATTCTGTTGGTTATTGCATTACATGAAACGAGTGTGATCGAACAGACAATATTTGCAATTTCAATTTCTGTAGAAATCATTCCAAAAATGTTTTCATTTGTAACTTTTTAAACATAGTACAATTTCTTTGTTCTCCTTTCTTCACTAGGAGACCTCTCAGTGAAGGTCTGGTAAGCGTCTTCCTGTGATATCTCACCACAGGGGGTCAAAGGGCATTGGGACCGTTCTTTGAACTTATAGCATCCCACAGTATCTGTTTGATAAGGGGGAGAAGAGGGATGTTCTTCTTTTGATCATAAATGTCGCAGGGAGGTAATATAAGGGAAAACTGTCCTTGGATTCTCTGGTCCTTTTGTTTGGCCGGAAGGGGAGTCGTAAAAGACGGGTTCATACTGAGTACTTCACATAGCTGGTTCAGTCTTAGCGGCTCCGGTAAGAAGTTCAAAGACCACATAGTGGGGTTAGTCCTGCATCTCAGAGTTACGGGGGCAGTTGTGTGTAAACAGTTCGATGATAACACAAAGACAGGCTCCTTGGTTCATTCCTGCTAGCAAAGGGGGAAGATTTATGCTTGAGGTGCTTTTGTTCCCTACATAATCCCCCTGTTGATAAGGTTTCAATGCTTTGAAGCTCTTATCAAATAGTTCTTTTGGGGAACAAAAGAGGGAACAAACCTTCAAGTTGACGAAAACTGGAAACAGGTAAAGGTGTGTTGAGGTCCTCACACACCCTGACGAAAGTTCAGGAGTGACAAAAGTCCAACGTCCTTGTTGGAAATTGGAGGCGTTTCCCCCTGTAGGGTAGGGAAATCACTCTCACCTTGACGTTGAGATGAGCAGCATTGCCAGGAAGTCACTACTGGAGGCAACGCCGGGAGGTTGAAGCTAGAGCCCCTGGTGGTTGAGGCTGGAGCCCCGGAGGTTGAAGACTGGAGCCCTGGTGGTTGAAGACTGGAGCCCCTGGAGGTTGAAGGCTGGAGCCCCTGGAGGTTGAAGGCTGGAGCCCCTGGAGGTTGAAGGCTGGAGCCCCTGGAGGTTGAAGGCTGGAGCCCGGGAGGTTGAAGGCTGGAGCCCGG
This sequence comes from Gouania willdenowi, assembly GCF_900634775.1. NCBI lineage: Eukaryota > Metazoa > Chordata > Actinopteri > Blenniiformes > Gobiesocidae > Gouania > Gouania willdenowi. The sequence goes on along the minus strand of NC_041048.1, from coordinate 33,353,554 downwards.
AAGGTTGAAGGCTGGAGCCCGGGAGGTTGAAGGCTGGAGCCCCTGGAGGTTGAAGGCTGGAGCCCCTGGAGGTTGAAGGCTGGAGCCCCTGGAGGTTGAAGGCTGGAGCCCCGGAGGTTGAAGCCTGGAGCCCCGGAGGTTGAAGCCTGGAGCCCCTGGTGGCTGGCGTTGGAGCATTGCCTGGTGTTAATGCCCGTGGGCCATGGAGGTAGGAGTTGGGCGGCCATGGAGTCGATTCTAAGGTGCCGCTTGGCAGTGGGCACCCGTAGACCAGGAGGCAGACTAGGTGTGTGTACTATATGTTGCTATGTGTCCCTCAACGATGCTCGGTGCGAACATGTAATTTGGGATCAGCAGGATGGGGTAACATAAAAGTGTACACATAACACATAGACAGCGTGGTATCGGTCAGTTACTCCTGGTGCATATCAGTAAGACAAAGACAAAGCATGCAGGGTATAAAAGAATCACATCTAAACACACAAAAGAAGTCCCTAAGGGATCTTAAACTAAATGAGAGCAAAAGAAGGGCTTTCTTTTGCTCTGGCTAAATTTGGCCTGTGCCTATATAATGAGACGCGTTGTGGTCTCGGTAGCAGGGTGTTAGATATGCTAATGTTTGGGGCCTGATCAATGGGATGGCTGATTGGAAGTTTACGGATCAACCAGCACGGTTAAGTCCTGACCCTCGGGTGTGTCCTCGGTGGGACCAGATAGCGTAGTGGATTCTAGTTCCTAGGTCTGAGTTTATGTCGTCCTTGAGGTGGTAGATGTTATTGAACGTGACGACTGGTAGGTTAATTAGGAATGCTATCTCTCGGTTCGTAGGGTTTATTCAGCTCGCGGTTGATGGCTTGTCTGTTGATTTTAGTGTTCTGTATAGCTTAATTTGGTTTTCGGTGGACCCATTTGAGCTTTGATTCGGTTTTTGTGCTTGGAATCCTTATTTGGTACACCACTGGAGACAGTTTATCGGTGACCAGGTAGGGTCCTGTCCATTTAGGAAGAAATTTTATTTATTTATTTATTTTTTCAGTTTGGTTGCATGATGATTGGTTTTGCCGGCGGGCGGAGCAACGCTATAATACCAGACGCGGTCTCCCACCTGTAGTTCCTCTTGTGAGGCTTTTTGGTCGCAGTAGGTTTTACGGCCCTTCGCGCTCTCTTTGAGGTGTTTTTGAGCAAACGCGAACGTAGCTCGGAGGTGGTTCTCAAGATCGGTCGTGTATTGGTGGGTGGTGTAAGCGGTAGCGGTGTTAGCTTGGTTTTGGTTTTGACTCCTCTGTGTCTGGCGTAGGGCATGTCATGGGCATGTGCCAATATCACCCCCCTTTGGTTCTGTGGGACAACGAACGCATGCGTTTGGGAGTCTGCAGAAACATGGACCAAGGTGCCCTTGACTGTCTGTAATGAGCGACGGGCAGCGAACAGATGGCTGGGTGTGGAGGCAAAGTCCGAGGAGACTTTTAACGTTATTGGGTCATTGTCGGTGAAAGCGGGTTTTACCGGTACGATGACCTGCGAAGACGATGGGGCGTCGGTCTCGGCAGCCGCACGAGAGCGCGTAATAGCATTCACTGACAACGGGTGGGGCTCAGCGAGCTGGGTGGGGTCAAAGGACCAGGGTGTTCCTGATAGTGCCCTTTCTTTGGCGAGAGCATCGTTGATGTGTCGGTTCTGAAACGCAAGACCATCGGTAGCGAGGGGGTTGTTGGTTAACGCGCACAGGGAGGTACTTTTGGTCGTTAGAGTACGGTCTACGGTTTTAGTAGCCGGACGCATTTGGGCCGGAGACCGGCTGGGGGTCTCCTTTAGAGCCCGAGAGTGGTTCAGTTGGTAGCACTGAACTCCGTCGAGTGAGTCCTGCTGCAGCGGCAGTGGCTGCCAGACTTGTGCCCAGATTTTCAGGTTTTGAAAGTCGATCAGGGGCTCAAATCGGTTGAGCAGATCGATACCTATGAGAAGAGGAATCTGGTTGTGGTCTGAGACGTAAAACGGGTGCACCAGAGTCAGCTGACCTATGGTGACTTGTACGAGAGCCTTCTTCGTGATAACGGTGGCGTTGTCGCCATAAGGTTCAATGTCAATGTGGCAGTCTTGGAGTATCAACCTTAGGTTGGTCTCCTTGGCTAGGCTGCGCAGCTCATTGAACAGTTGGGCGGACATGAGGGATATGTCTGCTCCAGTGTCGAGTAAGGCTTCATTGGTAAGCACACCTTCAAAAGTGGCTGAAATGTAAAACTTTCGGGCGATTCCTCTTTCGTAGAGGTTGCACAAGAGTTGGTGAATTGGTGGTTCACCTTCAATGGACTGATGTCCATTGGAAAAATGGTGGTTTGGTGCATGTGTTTGCACCAGCAAGACAGCACGAGGCGAATCATCGTCATTTTTTCGTTTTGATTGTTTTGGTTTATCATAGGTTTTGTCATCTATCATTTGTTCGAACATTTTCTTGATGGATGCCATTTCTTTAGTGATTTGGTTAGCTAACCTAATTTCTAAACTTTCTATTTCATTAGATTCATCGTCTGATCTTGATCTGTTTGGCTGCTGGTCGTATGACCTTTGATTATTTTTGTGATACCAAGGTTTTGAGTGTTCGTTTCTGGGTGGAGGTGTTCGGCGGTCGTTGTCATGTCTTTTCCACTCTTCAGAACGGTCGTAATCATACCACGGTGGTCGCAATCGGCGATCCGGATGGTGTTGGTCGGGGCGAGAATTTTGGTGTCGAAAGTTTTGCCTTGGAGTGTAGTCGCGGTTATTGGCTCTATTTTGGTAACGTTTTGGTCTCGTACCATGGTACGTTTGCTGGGTGTGTGGTGGAGGAGGTTGTGGCGCTTGCGGTGGAGGCATTGGAGGACTGTCAGGTGTTCTTTTTGTGCCTTCCAATTGTAGCGAGTGAGAGTTATTCTTTACCGGGAACATTTCGTGAGATGTGGATTTTGTCGAATTTTGTTTGTACAAGAGGAAGCCTCTGATTGCAAGATCGCGAAGTTTCTTACTGGACATTGTAGAGGGATCTGCCGCGACGCCGAGATGGGTGCTCGTGCTGTGGTGAAGGTTTCTGAGGAACAGTTTTTTGAACTGCTGTTCTTCCTCCATACCTGGGTCGTTGCGATTACCAAAGTATGCCTGTAGCAAGGTGTGGTAATATTGTTGGGGTGATTCGTTCTTCCCCTGTTTAACGGTGTGGGCATAGTCGAAACCTGTTTGGTGAAGTGCGTCAGAAAATTCATCCACCAGGAGGCGGCACAGTGTTGTGTAATCATTTCTGATCTGAGGTAGTTGACGTTCAATGAAATCATTGACAAGCCTGCTCGAGGTTGCTTTGATTAGGTAGATTTTATCTTCAACATTAGCCATTGGATAACTTTTTAGATAAAAATCAATGTCTCTCAAAAATGCTCTAGCATTTTGGGGTTCGTCGAACTTTGGTTCAAATCTCGGAATGTTTCTGGCGATTTTATCCAGGTCGCGGTTGGACGGTCGATTGCTATTAGGGGGCCTGGCGGGCGTCGGTCCGCCGTCAATAGGAGGGTCCGCGGAGGCATACCTGGGTCTCCTTTGGCGCTGCGGGCGTACCGGTGGGTCGGTGGTGCGCGGGACTTGTCGAGTTGCGTCTTCACCGTCGGAGTCAAGATCGCCATCGGCTTCCGACATTGACAATGATGAGAGAGTCTGCCCGAGCTCACGTCTTGCGTCTAGGAGCTCTCTCCTGGTGAGGTTTAGTTGTCGTTGAACCTTAGCAGTAGCTACTTTACCGTCAGCTACTTGTTGTAATAAGTCATTAACCCTCTCTCGTTCTGCGTCTAATTCTCTAGAGAGCAGTTTAGTTTTGGCTTTTGAGGCTTTGATCGCCCCTTCTGCCTCAAGGAGGAGTTTCTTCCCATCATTTGACTCGTGTAGTTGTGCGTCTAATTCCCGGGTGGTGGTGTCGAAATCATGTTCGAGGACGCGTATTTTATCACCGAGTAGCACTTTGGATTTTTCTAATTCTTTATTCTCAGTGATTAATTGATTAACCTGATCTTCCGCTTCTTCTAGGTAAGTCACACGCATTTGGAGAAGTCCATTTTCTTCACGTGTTTCGTCATACTGGACCGTGAGGTTCGCGCAGCGGGCTTCGCGTTCCTCGATGGCTTCGAGTTGAGCGTCTCGTTCGCGCTCGAGGGTTTTAACCCGATCCTGTTCGTATTTTAACTGGGCGGAGAATGCTGATATTACAAAGCCGAGCTGTTTAACCAGCTCCTTATCTTTCAGCTTTTTTGAAACGGCTGCAGTGACGCAATCGGCCACAAGGTCTCCTAATTCTTGAGGGGGAGATTCTCGGATTTTGGCATCAATTGTGGATTTTCCGTCCCCTAAAATTTCTGTGAGGAGGAATTCTAAGTTCTCGGCTGGATGGTCTTCTGAGGAGCTAGACATGTTGATTTGTTGTGGATCAAAATCGTACGAAGAACTCTAAAGAATTTCAAAATTTCAAATAATTTTTCAAACAAAGTTTAAAAATTACAATGGTAGTAAATTGTTTTATCTTATTTTTGTTTGTTCTTAGCAATTCACTGTTTGGTAAATAAAAACTGAGTGGTAAACTTGAAAAAGTTTGGTGTGGCGTGTTTAATTTAAACAATTGTTCTTACTGATTTAACACTTTTATTTAAATTAACTTTACCTTAATTCAATTTCGTTGAATTAATCAACAGGTATTTTTAATCAATTAAAAAAAAATGTTTTTATTGAAATTAAATTCAACTCTTATTGAATTTATTTTAATCAATAAATGTTTTCCTCAATTAATTTAAACTTTCGTTTAAATTAGCTTTACTTTGATTCAGTTTCCTTAGATTAATCAGGTGTTTTTAATCAATTGGAAAAAATGTTTTTATTGAAATTAAATTCAAATCCTATTGAATTTATTTTAATCAATAAATGTTTTTCCTCAATTAATTTAAACTTTAGTTTAAATTAGCTTTACCTTGATTCAGTTTGCTTAGATTAATCAGGTGATTAATCAATTGGAAAAAGAAAAAGCGAAAGAGAGAGAAAAAAAAAAAAAAAAAAAAAAAAAAAAAAAAAAAATTATTATTATTTTTTTTTTTAAATTAAATTCAAATTCTAATGAATTTATTGTAATCAATAAATGTTATTTTTAATTGATTAAATTCTGTTTTAATTTATCAGTTTTTATTTCAGTTGTAATTTTCTTTAGGTTGATTTTTAAGAATGGTTTGTGTTTAAATTCGGTTGTGTTGAATTTAATTACCTTAATTAAAACTGGTTTAACTTTTATTAAACTTATTTTAATTAATAAATCCTTCTTAAATTACTTGCTTTCATTTAATTAACTTCCTATTCAATTTAATTGTTTTTAATCAAATTGATTTAATTTTAATCACACTGGATTAATCATTTAGTAAAATGTGTATTTTACTTTAATCATTAGTTTATTTATTTAAACTGTTTTAGTTTAATTATTTTTCCAAATTGGTTTAAATCTTGTTAAACCTTGATTTTAGTGCGTCAATTGTATTTAAACGAGTTACCTTAGTTTTAATACGATTACTTTTTAATGGCTTAACTTTTGTTTAGTTATGAGCCTTGTGTGTGTGCGCGTGCGTGCGCGCGTGTGTGTTTCTGAGAGATGACAAAATCAGATCGAGCACATTTAAAACCACACGATTTCAGCAAAGTGACGGTACAGACAGCTGTATCGATGCACAGTTGTCAAGCAAAACGCGTCTAAAGACACGCTGTAACTTAGATGTGTTTAAAGTCTCACTGGGCACGATAGGTTAGCTTGATGCTAACCGCTTAGTAGCAGGCTGCTGCTGCTAGGCTGAGGCTCTCGTTAGCCTGTTATTCGCGAGCTCGCCACGAGGGGCAGTCGCGTCTCAAAAAGGGACAGGAAGGCCTGTCTTTGTGTATGAGCGGTGGCTTGACACATTTGCTTCCGGTTTCCGGAGCGTTACCCACGTGTTCCAACCACAATGAGCTAACATGAGCTAATACAACGATAGCTTGTCCGTTTTAAGGAACGGAAGATTCAGACGACTTACTCTTTGTTTGCGTCGGTAGATACCAGAGTTTCAGAGCTCTTCGGGGTAGCAAAGTCCTAGTTTGCACTGTCTGCGTATCGTTTCCTTTTATACGGGGTTTTCCCGGTTCTGGCAACTTAATGTTTACCTCTGACGTCACAGTCACTGACGGCGCAGTGATTAATTTTAACTTTTTCTTTTGGCGCGGCGGCCTTTCATAACATTAGCGCTTTAAACACAGAGACACGGCGGTCTTATTTATTCAGTTTCTAAGCATTAGCGCGGCGGCTTTGCTTAGAATACAACATTGGTCGGGGCTCGGCGGCTTCCGAACCAATCTGGCAACACGAGTGTTCAGTTTTTAGACCGGCTTTTGATTCCAATGATTATTCATTAACGCTGTGTTTATGGCTTCAGCTAGTCCCATCTGGGGTGCCAGAAATTATGTAGGAAGATGAGATGAGTTATTATCAATGGGTTATATAACTGAGAATATTAATTATGATTATTAATATTACTTCAAATTTGCGGGGTGCCACTCCTTTTAACAGGAGAAATATGTCTAAGTTTTTAGACTAAACTCATCAATGTGAAACCAGGGAAAAGTGAATTCTACCAGACATCTACACCATCATCACAGCTTTAATGAATCAGAGGAATCAAATATTATGTTTAACCTTTTATTCAAAAGTCAACAATTAACACAGTCAAAATATCAATTGAAATGGGATAATTAAATCATGATAAGATGCATTTCTAGGCTAATAAAAGTGAGGATTATATGTAATAAAGTGAAATCACTAATCTAGAAGGATGCTAGTCTACTAAATATTGAATAAAAATGCAGGATACATATTCAATAATAAGATCATAAAATCAAAGAATAAAATAAAGAGAGCTCATAACAAAGAGAGGAGGACGGACAAGGGGGAGACGAACAAACATGAATGAGATGTACTGTGTGTGCAGCATGTTGTTAATGCGTGTAAGTTTGTAGTTATGGAAATATGTATGTGATCTATTGTGGATGAAGTTGCTGGTGAAAGTTCATTCTTGTACCTTGGAGGTGAGGTCAGGCTGGACCTGGAGGTGCTGTTGAAGCAATGTAGCAGGACGTGCCACCGTTGGTTCTGTTTCGGTTCCACAGAATTTAGCCCCTTCAGCCGATCCGGGCGGTTAGGCCTTCGCAGCTGGCTTCGATAATGGCTCTTGGCTAACCCCAAGGGTCGCGGGCCGGGCTTCCTTACGGCTGTTACGCACGTCACTGGGTGCGGAATTCGTCCGAACCAAGCAGCTGTTGATTACAAAATCTAACTGTTTCAACTAAAAATAAAAATGAAATGAAAGACTGGAAACATGAGGGAAGACGGGTGAGCATGAACGCCCGCGTCCAAAACTGAAGTTAGGAACGGCGTTCTTCCTTTTAAAAGCTTATCTTTGGGGTTTGCCTCCTGAAGAGGGAACTTCGTTGATTGGTTTAAAGTTGCCAGCATCTCAGCTGGGTGCCTTTGGGTGTGTCTTGGGCGTGTGTAAGTGTAAGACAGAGACAGACAACAAGGGATGATTCTAAACATAAAAGAATGCCTAATAATTAATTCCACATATTTCAAAACATCTTTTCAACATCATATCCTGAAATATCATGTATTACGAAAGAGTTTGATACCAAACACGACTAGGAAATAGCCTCGAATCACTTTAGGAACTAATTAATGCATTTTACCTGTAATTACTCATAACATAAATGTCAAAAATCATGTTATGCCTCCTCTTAACTATATGGTTTCCGTAGATACCTCAAACTAACGTTTGTGATGTTTTCTGGTATTTTTAAGCACTTTTAAATGATAAACACTTTAAAATAGCATTCTGTTGGTTATTGCATTACATGAAACGAGTGTGATCGAACAGACAATATTTGCAATTTCAATTTCTGTAGAAATCATTCCAAAAATGTTTTCATTTGTAACTTTTTAAACATAGTACAATTTCTTTGTTCTCCTTTCTTCACTAGGAGACCTCTCAGTGAAGGTCTGGTAAGCGTCTTCCTGTGATATCTCACCACAGGGGGTCAAAGGGCATTGGGACCGTTCTTTGAACTTATAGCATCCCACAGTATCTGTTTGATAAGGGGGAGAAGAGGGATGTTCTTCTTTTGATCATAAATGTCGCAGGGAGGTAATATAAGGGAAAACTGTCCTTGGATTCTCTGGTCCTTTTGTTTGGCCGGAAGGGGAGTCGTAAAAGACGGGTTCATACTGAGTACTTCACATAGCTGGTTCAGTCTTAGCGGCTCCGGTAAGAAGTTCAAAGACCACATAGTGGGGTTAGTCCTGCATCTCAGAGTTACGGGGGCAGTTGTGTGTAAACAGTTCGATGATAACACAAAGACAGGCTCCTTGGTTCATTCCTGCTAGCAAAGGGGGAAGATTTATGCTTGAGGTGCTTTTGTTCCCTACAGTCCACAGCCACCACAATTATACCTAAGCCTCACGCCTATCACCAGACTGGCTTGATTACACAACATAATAAGCACAATATGCACAACTACAACTTCACATCTCACTCACACTTTACAATAATCAACTCTTCCCCACCCTTCCATTTTCTACCTTGAGTCTCTCCTCCCTGCTCCCTTACCCCGCCACCCAAAGTGCAAACATGGCCATGGGGTAAAACCAGGAAACGACACCTACAACATGAAAAACGTGAAAGCTATTTGTTATTTCATAATAGATATTCCATTTTAGTCAGTGTACTGTATTTACATCATGTATTTGTTTTGACCAGCAGGTGCTGGTAACCCAGTGGTTGGTTGGCAGTGAAGAAGAGATGCTATGCTAGCAGACAGAGCTAATAGAAAAACGCAACTTTTACAGATGTTCATGTAATATTACAGATATTCTTTAGGTGCTAAAGGGGTAAGGAATCATGAACGTGTTTATGAGTAGTAGGCGATTCCAGTTTTGATGCACGCAATGCAACCCCACTTGCATGTTACAAGCGCTCACCCACTCCGTATAAAATAAAGTCACCCTATAAGAACTTGCACAAATGCGAACAGTTCACTTGCACACACTGAAAACATACTCGCATATGCGACCATTTTGGTCGCAGTCTCGAGCCCTGATTTTGAGTGTGCAACGTTGTACAGACAAAATGCTCAAAACATGTTATGTCAAGCGGACAATAGAAAATGGATGGACATTTTCACTCCATGTCCATTTGTGCACACATATGTAGTTAAACAAGCAAACCCGTCACATATGTTTAGCGATAAAAAAATATTGTATAAAGGTGAGATTATATACATGAAATGTGTGACAATATATTGCAGTATTAAAATGACTAAAGATCTAATGTGGATGATTTGCTTCAAGAAAGCATGTCTTTTCAATTACAGGAGATAAAGTCAATGTCCAAATGTTTTACTTGATGCCAGAAAATGTAGACATGCTAATATTGTTTAAAAAAAAAACAAAAAAAAAAAAAAAACAAACATGTTCATATCTTAAATCTGGGCTGTGTAGACTGACGTTTGATGTCATAAAAAAGCTGTTATGCAAAGTTCATGCACAGATTGTCATGATGATAGCATGGTTTTACACTGACATGAATTGCCAGTTTCTGTTTTTGTGTGCAGCCACCGGCCTGTGCAACAAATAAATAATAATGGTTAACACTTTACTTGAAGTTTTAACCATAACGCTGACATTTTATGCTGTAATTATTATAACATGAGACCTGTCATTATGAATGAGGTGTTATGAAGGCTGTCATTAGGTTTTGTTTGTTACCCATAACTCTACCAAACCACATTAGATCCTCCACTTAACCCAAAAAATGCCAACATAGCTCCAAAGATGTCATCATTTAGCAAATTGTCATAATTTAGCAAACATACTCAATAACAGCCTTCATGACACTTTATTTATGTTAATGACAGATAATGACAGCGTAAAAAGATTTGTATTTTATTTCCGTGGTTGGTTTGGTTCCTACTTACGCTTTAACGCTTATCACTCTGATGTAGCATGCCTCAATAGCCTTAATGCACTTAGCCATACACACACACACACACACACACACACACACACACACACACACACACACACACACACACACACACACACACACACACACATACACACACACACACACACACACACACACACATACACACACACACACACACACACACACACTTTAAACTAACAAACTTTATACACTGTTCTAAAACTCTGACCACACACTACAAGCATACTTTACAGTACACATTAATAATGTACACAAAGTAAAAATGAGCTGCTGAAAGACATTTATTCATCCAGACATTGAACTCATCTTACATTAACTTCCTATAAATCACCTGCTTCAATTTCTCCACACTTGTCACCAGACTGGCTTAACTGATTACACAACATAAGCAAAATACGCACAACTATAACATCACATTTCACTCTCACCTTAAACCAATCGACTCTTCACCACCCCTTCCATGTTCCTACCCTGACTCCCTCTTCCCTGTTCCCTTCCCCCTCAGATAGGTGTAACACTGCCCTCTCTTTTTATATTCTCCCTTTAATAAAGTGTTTCTTACCCTTCCTTAGGGAGGGCTGGTGATGGTCACAATTATGCAATAAAATAATATCATTTATTTAATTGCAATAACAAAACATGCATTGTTGTCAATAAGAGATTGCACTACATGGCTCCTTTATTCTCAAATCCCTCAGTAAACAATGAACATCAATGGAGAATTTATTGTACAACAGGGTCTTTTTTCTGACATTATTTAATTAAAATCAGGAGTTATTTGGTGCTTTTCATCCTACTTACTCTCTCTCTATCTGCCCCTCTGATCATTGGCCTCTTTAATAGACTTCGTCACACGTGTCATTAAAAATCAGGTGTCAAGTCATGACACATTGGCTGTAAAGATCAATTTATTAGTTTTCAGACACTGTTAGAATTTATTCAATAGATCAATTATTGGCGGAGTTATGACAGTTTAAAGCAGCCTAATGTGATTTCGGTGCTACGTTCAGGGTCCGTGGGACACCAGTAATTTCCATGAATATTACGCACCGGACAGGACTTAAAAAGTGGCAATGAGCTGGTAAAACAAACGTATAGTCACCCCGTGTAAATATTTTATTTTTAGAGGTCATAAAATGTTTAAATATCCCACAATAATGCTCACAAATAAAAAATAAAAAATGGGCCGTGTAACTTGTTCAGTTTTGTACGCGTGTCCGTGAACTGACGTCAGAGCCATGGCAACGAGGAGGATGCGACTTTTAAAGTCACCTGTTAACGTCCAACGTTCACTGTGAGCAGCGAGACGAGAGAGGAGAGCTGTGAGCAACTTTGAGCTGAGAAACATTTACAAAACACACAGAAAGTCTTTACGAGACTTGTACCAGACCAGAGGAAGACTTGAGACCAGGACCAGAAGAAGACGTTAGACCAGGACCAGAGGAAGACTTTATACCAGGAGGAGAAGAAGACGTTAGACCAGTAGGTGACCATGGCCCCGCGCATGGCCCAAGGTAAGACATGTTTTTATTATTATCTGATATTCATACTTTAATCATTTTAGCATCAAACGTGTTATGATTTAAAATAGTCATTATTCTAGGTCTGAATCAGGTTTAAGGCGTTTATATTTATATTAAAGACCTACAGAAAATGGTTGATAGTTTTCATTTTTCATGTGTTTAACGTTTGTTTTTGTGATAATTTGACTCTGATGTGATACTTGTAGTGAGCGTTTGAGCTGCTGAGACTGTTTTACAGAGTTTTATTTACTATTTACTTAAGTCCTGTTCTGAGGTAGCTTTGATGGAAATGTATATTTTATTTCCTACATTATTTTCAGTCCATTTGTCACATTTTATAGAAAAAATGGATACTTTGACTTCACTACACTTCCCATGAGCACCTGAATTAGCTGTTATGATTTAGTTTTGGTTTGTTTTTTAGACTTAAAGAATGTTGCTGACTGGGTAAAATGTATTTACCATGGATGCTGTTTGCATTGTTTGTAATTTAATATTTCTTGGTTTATTCTACTCATGTCAGTGATGTTTAATCTGTTACTACATACTTTATTTCCTACATTGATTATTTTCTTGATGTAGAAATATTTCTCCTTATTTAACTTTAAATGGCTTATTTTTTTTCCTCTTATTTAATTATATTTTTTTATTCACAGTTTAAGCATGTACAATCCAAAGTTTAAAAAAGCATTGCAACAATTAATAAAACGTAGCATGTTTTAGATCACACATTACTGCAATACCCCTCTGTTTGGTTGTTGTTCCATATATACATTACTGTGTGTAGGTCTGAGAAAATACAATACATCTAATAATTATATTTCTTACTATTGTGAACCATAGTAAATTGAATTGAAATATCACTCTTTATTAACCATGTTTTTCTTTTTTCTTTTTTTCAGATTTAGTCCATGAGTGGGCCTCACCTGAGGGTTTGGTTCCACCCTGGGTCGAGGCTCCGGCTTTGGCCCTGGACTTGTACGACCCCCTGGGTTCGGACCCAGAGTTGGTCGACCCAGATTGGGTCGACCACCTGGGTTTAGACCCAGTGTGGGTCGACCACCTGGGTTTAGACCCAGAGTGGGCCGACCCCCTGGGTTTAGACCCAGAGTGGGCCGACCCCCTGGGTTCGGACCCAGAGTTGGTCGAGCCAGACTGTGCCGACCCCCTGGGTTCGGACCCAGAGTGGGCCGACCCTCTGGGTTCTGAACCAGTGTGGGTCGACCTCCTGGGTTTAGACCCAGAGTGGGCCCAACTTCCTGTCCTAATAGAGGCAGCTGAGTTTGACATGTTTGCTTGTAATATTTCTGAGTTCTTTGTTTACAGTGACCCTGACAGTGAAGGTGTGGATCTGCACTTGGACGTGGAACGCTGAGGAGTCTCCAGCTCTATCCATAGTTGTATTTGCACCAAGGTTTGTGTATATCATCAACTTTCTGTGTTTTTGACCTCTGTAGTGTCTTGACCGTTATGTAAATAGTTGTTGTAGGTGGTAAGTCATAGTTGGCCTTTGCGTCTTGCGGGACAGTTCATGTCCCAGGCAGCGTCTGGCACCAGGACCTTTTTAGATAGTAAGCATTTTATTTTTAGTTTCTTTATGATGGGCCACAGTCGGCGTGGTTCTCCTGTCACTTTAATAAAACATGCATGTATATTATGTTAAGTTAGGTTGTTAAGAGTTAAAGATAAACTTTTTATTCCCAGCATGTGGGATGAACGAGGGAAGAAAAGATGGAGGACAGGAGGAGACATCAACAGAGGACGGAGATGAAGAAAGACTTCTATCAATGTAAGCAAAGCCTCCCATTTACACAGAAAGACACTGAACACATGTTTATTGTAAAAATGGACATTACTTTAAAATAATGCCTGTAAAGTGTCAGACAGGAGTGCCAGCATCTACTGATGGAGGTGTAGAAGAAGAACGATGGAGGATGGGAGCACCAGCATCCACAACAGCCCACTGAAGTGTCCCACACTCAGCCTCAGGAGGAGACATCAGAGGACAGAAAGACTTCTATTCACTAAAACAATGTAAGCAAAACCTCTTATTTACACAGAATGACAATAAACACATGGATTTTTTTAATATATATATATATATATATATTTTTTTTTTTCCTGCAGTCTGTGCCTTCTCCTCACCCTCCACTCTCTTTTCTGTTTCAGGTGTCTTGATGCTGGAGATGGCGGTTCCTGATCGATGGCTCACAGCTCAACTAGTCTAGGACACATGGATGGACTATTCTTCTATCCTATTCTGTTTGTCCCTCTGTTCACTAACCCCAACCAGTTGAAGTGGATGGCTGCCACCTCTGAACCTGGTTCCGCTGGAGATTTCTTCCTATAAAAAAGAGGGAGTTTTTTCTTCCCACTGTCGCTAAATGCTTGTTCATGTGGATCTTGTTGGGTTCTTTCTTCTTTTTTACAATCGCTTTTATATTTTGTTTAGCACTTTGAGATGACTTTGTTATATTTTGCTCTGTATAAAAAAGTTGAATTGAATTGAAGTTGAATGTTTAATATCAAAATGCCAAATTTAAAAATAGAGGTTATTTTGTACATGTGTAAAATGTCTTGTGTGATTGCAGAGATCAGATGGTCCCAGATGTTTGTCACCACAGCAGAGAATGAGACAGCAGTAGTCTAGTCTACATGGACTGCTTTGATTTAAACTATATTAAATAAAATCATAAAAACTTGAACTTGGTGAAATGCTTTGTGTGCTTAATAAACTAACTTTCCATTAGAACCTGAGCTCATCTTCATCACAGGATGTTTCTTCATCAGTTCTTCTTACAGACTGATTTAGCTCACACATAGACATTATTTATGTAATATGACATTTAGAATCATTTTTCTGACACAGAAAGATTAGCTTAATCTAAGGTTTTAATAATGCAAACAAAGTGATCTAACATTATAATGCATACATTCCAAATCTGTTTTTTTGCCTAACTTGAAGCAATTATTATTATTTCTAGAACGTCAGAGGTATGTATTCAATAAACATCTCATGAATAAACTTTAAAAAAAAGGAACTAAATCTTGCACAATTACAACTTGATTTATCTTTCTACAAAGACATCTGCATAAAATAAGAGTCAAAATGAAATAAAATAAAACCAATGAATACAAGTTTAAAGAATAAAAATGTATCAGGCTCTAAGTATAGCTACATTTATGAACTGTAAAACAGTGTCATACCAAATGTGCCATGTGGGTAACAACATAAAACAACAATAGGTAGAAACTTTAACTTGCACTGAAGAAAGTGGCTGGTCGTAACAGTTGGGTGTAGAAATGTAATGAATAGCTTTACTTCTTATAAACAGATTTAGAAACATAATCACAAAAGTATAAATACCCATAAAAGCAACTCAATTACAGTAACATGAGTAATTGTAATCCATTACTTTCACCTCTGCTTACTGTATATTAATTCCAGTAGAACGTGCACCAGTAGAGGTGCAGGTGTTGAAAACTCTGACTCTTTAACCCAGCACATAGAGCTTCTTGTTGTGAGGCACAAGCCATAACCACTCTATCATAAAATGTTAAAAATGCTCTAAAATGCTGTGGAATTTCCAATTTTCAATTCAATATTCAAACACCACAGCAGCAGGACAAAGAATTCACTATTTTCCACAAACTAAAGTCAATGCAGTGTTTCCCTGATGTTAGGCTGATCATATTTTGATTTCCAGAGAACACTTGGTACTCAAGGTTTTTTCAAATAAAATAAAGAAAAAAAAATCTAAACAAATTACATTCTCTTCATAACTAAAAAAATAAATAAATACATAGAGTTGCTGGTCATAGAATTAGAATATCATGAAAAAGTTGATTTATTTCAGTAATTCCATTCAAAAAGTGAAACTTGTATAATGTATACATTCATTTCACACAGACTGACATATTTCAAGTATTTATTTCTTTTAATGTTGATGATTATAACTGACAACAAATGAAAACCCAAAATTCAGTATCTCAGACTATTAGAATATTGTGGAGAGGTTTAATATTGAAGACACCTGGTGCCCCACTCTAATCAGCTAATGAACTAAAAACACCTGCAAAGGCCTTTAAATGGTCTCCAGTCTAGTTCTGTAAGCTACACCAGAGCCGTATAGAGAGAGAGTTGTGACAACTCCGTTCACGCCAATGGTTGGGTTTTTTCCAGCAATGGAGGCTCATGGAGCCTCACAATAGTTCCTGGAAGTGATCAGTTTATTATTGTAGCCAATGGAGATAAAGCTGATTAGACGGTTTGTGATGCACTTTTGAACAGGAAGATGTTATATTATCAGCATTTCTAAACACATTAATGTGTGCATTAAAGCAGTGATTCTCAACTGGTGGGTCGGGACCCAAAAGTGGGTCACAGACCTGTACTGGTTGGGTCACAGACAGCTGGTCAAAAATAAATTCATACTTAATATCTCACATGTTGGACTTGTCTTTTATTTTGAAATAAACTTTTCTTTTGACAGGCATGCTGTGAAATGCATGTTACACAGGAAAATACAGAGATTTATGTTTTAAAAAAGATTATATACGTGTGTTTTCAACAGCCTAGTTGAGAAAAAATTAAATTTTGGTAGAATTCCAAAAAAACTGGGTCACAATTTAATGAGCGTGGTAATATGTGGGTCCCAGGGTGAGACCAGTTGAGAACCCCTGCATTAAAGCATGTTAGTGGATTATCTCCTGCTAAACTACTACATTTTTATTTTTGTTTTTTTTTTTGTATTTTCATTTTTTATTACTATTATAATCACTTTTTTAATTTGTGAGATACACTGCTGTTGTTTTCACGTTAAAAAAAAAAAAAAATCAAGAGATTAGAAAATTAAGAGATCATTAGCAGATACACAGCGTTTACTTAGCACAGTTTTATACCCACATAGGCTACATATCTTTTTTATTAAATAAGCTTTTTGATTGTCTTATTTGTGGAAAAAGTGCAAATGAAGTGTTTAAAAATGATCGCTGACAGATTTTTTATTATAATACTTTTTTTCTTTTAATTTGCTCTTGCTGACTCTGCATAACTATTTTTCTCCTCTCTGGTTCGGTTGGGAAGCCAAACATTTTCACTCCTTTTTCGGAACAAGTGGAGCATCATCATACAGCACAGCAAACTGTATGAGTTATTAATGTTTCTGACTTTGTCAGGCATTTATTTAATGAATTTATCTTGGTACATAAGCACATAGTAAAAAATCAAATGTCTATTTTTATACATGTATAAACACAATAAATATGTTTTCAATGTGTCCTGTCTGGATGTGGTGTTTTTTTAATGACCCCTTTTAATGAAAATTCAAAGCAATACATCCTGTATACAAAACATATTAACACATTTTTTAACCAAATTAATGTTGGCCTTAACTCCGTCAAAAAAAGCAGGTAAGCTGTTTACACTATTATTAATACAAATTTATGTTTGGAAAATAAAAATTGTGGAACTACCTAAACATATTGTATATACACATACATATGACTATGTACTGTATAATGATCGTCAATCAATGCAGTTATTGATGACAATTTACCGAAAATCCAAGTTATGTCACGAGGAATCAATGGATTTGAATGGCCCGCCACTAACTTCCGGGAACAAATTCAGTCTTACATGAATCACGCGACAGTCAAGCATTTTGGACTTTGTTGTTGCAACTCTCTCTCTATACGACTCTGGGCTACACAATCATGGAGAAGACTGCTGACCTGACAGTTTGTCCAAAAGACCACCATTGACACCTTGTTCAAGGAGGGCAAGACACAAAGGTCATGGCTAAAGAGGCTGTCTGTTCACAGAGCTCTGTGTCTAAGCACATTAATAGAGAGGGTTGGTAACTATCTCCAGATACACTTTTCAAGTTTTTGGTAGAAATGTTCATTATGTCCGGACAGATGTGAAGATCTTATGTATTCTGAAAAAGGAACAAAGAAAATCTGTCAACTGTAGCGTCTGTAAATCTGCAATAACTGCGACCAATGGGATTTTCACGGTTCGTTTTTTTTCAACCAATCACGTCTCCTGGTCTTCCTGCTCGTTCACGGCCCCGTGCGTGCACGAGCGTACATTAAAAAGCGCATCACCGTTGTTAGAGGAAGCCCGGAAGTAGACAACAGAATGGCGGAGAAAGTACCTATTCCACGTTTACTGGTAACGTCTTGCCCTGCTAAGAAGGGCAAGAAAAGAAAGACGTTTTTAGAAAAAGCTGCAAAAAAGAGGTCTTTGGATTTAGCGATAGGAAAGACAAAAATCTGCATCGGAACATCTTTTGAACGATGGCGACAATTGAAGGAGGACAAGGGCCTGAAAACTGATGCTATGGTTGCTGAATTACTTTTGCACAGGTAAGGTTGTTTTGTTGCCTGGGTGATTGTGTTATCTTTTAAAATAGTGGAAGCAATTTCAAGCTATTTGTCATATTAGCCAGATGTTAACGTTAGCGATACATGTCGCAAAGTATTTCTGTTGTTGGATTAGCCCGATGCTACTGTTGATTCTCTGTTAGTGCGAGCTAGTTTAGCAGCTACAGTGTGTACAGTATACAAGTGTGCGTGTTTTTTCGGGCAGGGAAATTACAATTCCAGTTGTATTACAGAAAGAAAAGAAAGCAGCACTTGGGTGAAATAATATATAAATACAGAATATTAAATATAAAAAAGAAACCAGAATGTACAGAAATAAATAATAATAAAAAGGTTTCTACAGACTACAGCTATACTCCTCTCTCTGTCTGTTATATTATCCCTGACTGGTAATTAGGCAAAAAGTGGCACTAAAAAGAAACAATAAGAAATGAAAACAACACTAAAAATAATAATTATAGACACGCAGAAAAGTAAGATGTTGTAAGGGAAACTGAATAACAAGGTGAAAATGAATAAGGTGCCAAATAAATGAAAATAATGATTATAATAAAATAAATTAGGTAAAAGATGTATTACTTATGTTCTAGGACAGTGGCAGACCAGCTGATCGATACTCTGAGTAGTGGTAAAGAAAAACTCATTATAATAAACCTTTGTTTTCAGGAGGACTACAACTTGGGGACGAATGTCGCCCTCCTTCTAAACGCTTTACTACCGGGTAACCTAATGCTAACATGCTAGCTTGGCCGCCACCGTTGATAGTAAATTAGTCACTTTTTTAACATATAAAATGATAAAGTATATCTTACCGCTGAATGCGACATCATACGCTTGGCTGAGGTCTGCTTCTGCGTGCGTGTTCACGTGAGTGAGGGGGGGTGGCTTCAGAGGAAGCACAGGGGGGAGGGGGAGTCGGAAGGCGGAGCTGTCGGAGCATGCTACATCGAAATCAAGCTAGGTTTAGAAAGTTACCGACCCTGCCCTTAATAGAGAGGCGAAGGGAAGGAAAAGATGTGGTAGAAAAAAGTGTACAAACAATAGAGATAACCAGGCCCTGGAGAGGATTGTGAAACAAAACCCATCACAAATGTGGGGGAGATTCACTAAGAGTGGACTGCAGCTGGAGTCAGTGCTTCAAGAACCACCACACAGACGTATGCAAGACATGAGTTTCAGCTGTTACATTCCATGTGTCAAACCACTCTTGAACAAGAGACAGCGTCAGAAGCGTCTCACCTGGGCTAAAGACAAAAAGGACTGGACTGCATTTTGCACGTCCTTTGGAAATCAAGGTCCCAGAGTCTGGAGGAAGAGAGGAGAGGCACAGAATCCATGTTGCTGGAGGTCGAGTGTAAGGTTTCCACAGTCAGTGATGGTTTGGGGTGACATGTCATGTGCTGGTGTTGTTCCACTGTGTTTCCTTAGGTCCAAGGTCAACGCAGCTGTTTACCAGGAAGTTTTAGAGCACTTTTTAATTCCTGCTGCTGACCAACTTTATGGAGATGCACATTTCATTTTCCAACTGGACTTGGCACCTGCACACAGTGCCAAAGCTACCAGTACCTGGTTTAAGGACCATGGTATTCCTGTTCTTGATTGGTCAGCAAACTCACCTGAACTTTACCCAATAGAAAATCTATGGGGGATTGTGAAGAGGAAGATGTGAGACGTCAGACCAACAATGCAGAAGAGCTGAAGGCCACTATCAGAGCAACCTGGGCTTTCATAACACCTGAACAGTGCCACAGACTGATTGACTCCATGCCACACCTCTTTGCTGCAGTAATTCAGGCAAAAGGAGCCCAAACTAAGTATTGAGTGCTGTACAAGCTCATACTTTTCATGTTCATACTTTTCAGTATCGGTCTTAAGTAATACTAATTTTCTGAGAATCTGAATTTGGGATTTTTATTAGTTGTCAATTATAATCATCAAAATTAAAAGAAATAAACATTTGAAATATATTAGTCTGTGTGTAATGAATGAATATAATATACATGTTTCACTTTTTGAATGGAATTATTGTAATAAATACACTTTTTCATGAATTTCTCATTTTATGACCAGCACCTGTAGATCTGAACTCAGAGGTGGATCAAGTTAACCACTTTAACTATGCCTAAAATCATCTGTCCTTGAATATAATTTTTAAAAAAACCTAAAACCTCTGATAGTTTGTGTCTCTGTCGACCAATGTTGGCTTTCTGAACTTTATTCTGTTCATTGCCTGTGGAGACACAGAGGTGATGGAAACTATTCAGTCATTTCATAGTTTTCTAATGAACTGAATGTGTTCCAGTCTTGTGGATGGACTTGTCCATTGTCCATGTACTTGAAGAAAACATGTCATTTCATAAAACAAAAGGTTCTTGGAGTTTACAAGCTCTTAGATGAGTGATCTGCAGCCACCGGCCTGTGCAACAAATAAATAATAATGGTTAACACTTTACTTGAAGTTTTAACCATAACGCTGACATTTTATGCTGTAATTATTATAACATGAGACCTGTCATTATGAATGAGGTGTTCTGAAGGCTGTCATTAGGTTTTGTTTGTTACCCATAACTCTACCAAACCACATTAGATCCTCCACTTAACCCAAAAAATGCCAACATAGCTCCAAAGATGTCATCATTTAGCAAATTGTCATAATTGAGCAAACATACTCAATAACAGCCTTCATGACACTTTATTTATGTTAATGACAGATAATGACAGCGTAAAAAGATTTGTATTTTATTTCCGTGGTTGGTTTTGAAAAATTCCTACTTACGCTTTAACGCTTATCACTCTGATGTAGCATGCCTCAATAGCCTTAATGCACTTAGCCACACACACACACACACACACACACACACACACACACACACACACACACACACACACACACACACACACACACACACACACACACACACACACACACACACACACACACACACACACACACTTTAAACTAACAAACTTTATACACTGTTCTAAAACTCTGACCACACACTACAAGCATACTTTACAGTACACATTAATAATGTACACAAAGTAAAAATGAGCTGCTGAAAGACATTTATTCATCCAGACATTGAACTCATCTTACATTAACTTCCTATAAATCACCTGCTTCAATTTCTCCACACTTGTCACCAGACTGGCTTAACTGATTACACAACATAAGCACAATACGCACAACTATAACATCACATTTCACTCTCACCATAAACCAATCGACTCTTCACCACCCCTTCCATGTTCCTACCCTGACTCCCTCTTCCCTGTTCCCTTCCCCCTCAGATAGGTGTAACACTGCCCTCTCTTTTTATATTCTCCCTTTAATAAAGTGTTTCTTACCCTTCCTTAGGGAGGGCTGGTGATGGTCACAATTATGCAATAAAATAATATCATTTATTTAATTGCAATAACAAAACATGCATTGTTGTCAATAAGAGATTGCACTACATGGCTCCTTTATTCTCAAATCCCTCAGTAAACAATGAACATCAATGGAGAATTTATTGTGCAACAGGGTCTTTTTGCTGACATTATTTAATTAAAATCAGGAGTTATTTGGTGCTTTTCATCCTACTTACTCTCTCTCTATCTGCCCCTCTGATCATTGGCCTCTTTAATAGGCTTCGTCACACGTGTCATTAAAAATCAGGTGTCAAGTCATGACACATTGGCTGTAAAGATCAATTTATTAGCTTTCAGACACTGTTAGAATTTATTCAATAGATCAATTATTGGCGGAGTTATGACAGTTTAAAGCAGCCTAATGTGATTTCGGTGATACGTTCAGGGTCCGTGGGACACCAGTAATCCCATGAATATTACGCACCGGACAGGACTTAAAAAGTGGCAATGAGCTGGTAAAACAAACGTATAGTCACCCCATGTAAATATTTTATTTTTAGAGGTCATAAAATGTTTAAATATCCCACAATAATGCTCACAAATAAAAAATAAAAAATGGGCCGTGTAACTTGTTCAGTTTTGTACGCGTGTCCGTGAACTGACGTCAGAGCCATGGCAACGAGGAGGTTGCGACTTTTAAAGTCACCTGTTAACGTCCAACGTTCACTGTGAGCAGCGAGACGAGAGAGGAGAGCTGTGAGCAACTTTGAGCTGAGAAACATTTACAAAACACACAGAAAGTCTTTACGAGACTTGTACCAGACCAGAGGAAGACTTGAGACCAGGACCAGAAGAAGACTTTATACCAGGAGGAGAAGAAGACTTTATACCAGGACCAGAAGAAGACTTTATACCAGGAGGAGAAGAAGACGTTAGACCAGTAGGTGACCATGGCCCCGCGCATGGCCCAAGGTAAGACATGTTTTTATTATTATCTGATATTCATACTTTAATCATTTTAGCATCAAACGTGTTATGATTTAAAATAGTCATTATTCTAGGTCTGAATCAGGTTTAAGGCGTTTATATTTATATTAAAGACCTACAGAAAATGGTTGATAGTTTTCATTTTTCATGTGTTTAACGTTTGTTTTTGTGATAATTTGACTCTGATGTGATACTTGTAGTGAGCGTTTGAGCTGCTGAGACTGTTTTACAGAGTTTTATTTACTATTTACTTAAGTCCTGTTCTGAGGTAGCTTTGATGGAAATGTGTATTTTATTTCCTACATTATTTTCAGTCCATTTGTTACATTTTATAGAAAAAATGGATACTTTGACTTCACTACACTTCCCATGAGCACCTGAATTAGCTGTTATGATTTAGTTTTGGTTTGTTTTTTAGACTTAAAGAATGTTGCTGACTGGGTAAAATGTATTTACCATGGATGCTGTTTGCATTGTTTGTAATTTAATATTTCTTGGTTTATTCTACTCATGTCAGTGATGTTTAATCTGTTACTACATACTTTATTTCCTACATTGATTATTTTCTTGATGTAGAAATATTTCTCCTTATTTAAGTTTAAATGGCTTATTTTTTTTCCTCTTATTTAATTATATTTTTTTATTCACAGTTTAAGCATGTACAATCCAAAGTTTAAAAAAGCATTGCAACAATTAATAAAACGTAGCATGTTTTAGATCACACATTACTGCAATACCCCTCTGTTTGGTTGTTGTTCCATATATACATTACTGTGTGTAGGTCTGAGAAAATACAATACATCTAATAATTATATTTCTTACTATTGTGAACCATAGTAAATTGAATTGAAATATCACTCTTTATTAACCATGTTTTTCTTTTTTCTTTTTTTCAGATTTAGTCCATGAGTGGGCCTCACCTGAGGGTTTGGTTCCACCCTGGGTCGAGGCTCCGGCTTTGGCCCTGGACTTGTACGACCCCCTGGGTTCGGACCCAGAGTTGGTCGACCCAGACTGGGTCGACCACCTGGGTTTAGACCCAGTGTGGGTCGACCACCTGGGTTTAGACCCAGAGTGGGCCGACCCCCTGGGTTTAGACCCAGAGTGGGCCGACCCCCTGGGTTCGGACCCAGAGTTGGTCGAGCCAGACTGTGCCGACCCCCTGGGTTCGGACCCAGAGTGGGCCGACCCTCTGGGTTCTGAACCAGTGTGGGTCGACCTCCTGGGTTTAGACCCAGAGTGGGCCCAACTTCCTGTCCTAATAGAGGCAGCTGAGTTTGACATGTTTGCTTGTAATATTTCTGAGTTCTTTGTTTACAGTGACCCTGACAGTGAAGGTGTGGATCTGCACTTGGACGTGGAACGCTGAGGAGTCTCCAGCTCTATCCATAGTTGTATTTGCACCAAGGTTTGTGTATATCATCAACTTTCTGTGTTTTTGACCTCTGTAGTGTCTTGACCGTTATGTAAATAGTTGTTGTAGGTGGTAAGTCATAGCTGGCCTTTGCGTCTTGCGGGACAGTTCATGTCCCAGGCAGCGTCTGGCACCAGGACCTTTTTAGATAGTAAGCATTTTATTTTTAGTTTCTTTATGATGGGCCACAGTCGGCGTGGTTCTCCTGTCACTTTAATAAAACATGCATGTATATTATGTTAAGTTAGGTTGTTAAGAGTTAAAGATAAACTTTTTATTCCCAGCATGTGGGATGAACGAGGGAAGAAAAGATGGAGGACAGGAGGAGACATCAACAGAGGACGGAGATGAAGAAAGACTTCTATCAATGTAAGCAAAGCCTCCCATTTACACAGAAAGACACTGAACACATGTTTATTGTAAAAATGGACATTACTTTAAAATAATGCCTGTAAAGTGTCAGACAGGAGTGCCAGCATCTACTGATGGAGGTGTAGAAGAAGAACGATGGAGGATGGGAGCACCAGCATCCACAACAGCCCACTGAAGTGTCCCACACTCAGCCTCAGGAGGAGACATCAGAGGACAGAAAGACTTCTATTCACTAAAACAATGTAAGCAAAACCTCTTATTTACACAGAATGACAATAAACACATGGATTTTTTTAATATATATATATATATTTTTTTTTTTTTTCCTGCAGTCTGTGCCTACTCCTCACCCTCCACTCTCTTTTCTGTTTCAGGTGTCTTGATGCTGGAGATGGCGGTTCCTGATCGATGGCTCACGGCTCAACTAGTCTAGGACACATGGATGGACTATTCTTCTATCCTATTCTGTTTGTCCCTCTGTTCACTAACCCCAACCAGTTGAAGCGGATGGCTGCCACCTCTGAACCTGGTTCCGCTGGAGATTTCTTCCTATAAAAAAGAGGGAGTTTTTTCTTCCCACTGTCGCTAAATGCTTGTTCATGTGGATCTTGTTGGGTTCTTTCTTCTTTTTTACTATCGCTTTTATATTTTGTTTAGCGCTTTGAGATGACTTTGTTATATTTTGCTCTGTATAAATAAAGTTGAATTGAATTGAAGTTGAATGTTTAATATCAAAATGCCAAATATAAAAATAGAGGTTATTTTGTACACATGTGTAAAATGTCTTGTGTGATTGCAGAGATCAGACGGTCCCAGATGTTTGTCACCACAGCAGAGAATGAGACAGCAGTAGTCTAGTCTACATGGACTGCTTTGATTTAAACTATATTAAATAAAATCATAAAAACTTGAACTTGGTGAAATGCTTTGTGTGCTTAATAAACTAACTTTCCATTAGAACCTGAGCTCATCTTCATCACAGGATGTTTCTTCATCAGTTCTTACAGACTGAGTTAGCTCACACATAGACATTATTTATGTAATATGACATTTAGAATCATTTTTCTGACACAGAAAGATTAGCTTAATCTAAGGTTTTAATAATGCAAACAAAGTGATCTAACATTATAATGCATACATTCCAAATCTGTTTTTTTGCCTAACTTGAAGCAATTATTATTATTTCTAGAACGTCAGAGGTATGTATTCAATAAACATCTCATGAATAAACTTTAAAAAAAAGGAACTAAATCTTGCACAATTACAACTTGATTTATCTTTCTACAAAGACATCTGCATAAAATAAGAGTCAAAATGAAATAAAATAAAACCAATGAATACAAGTTTAAAGAATAAAAATGTATCAGGCTCTAAGTATAGCTACAATTATGAACTGTAAAACAGTGTCATACCAAATGTGCCATGTGGGTAACAACATAAAACAACAATAGGTAGAAACTTTAACTTGCACTGAAGAAAGTGGCTGGTCGTAACAGTTGGGTGTAGAAATGTAATGAATAGCTTTACTTCTTATAAACAGATTTAGAAACATAATCACAAAAGTATAAATACCCATAAAAGCAACTCAATTACAGTAACATGAGTAATTGTAATCCATTACTTTCACCTCTGCTTACTGTATATTAATTCCAGTAGAACGTGCACCAGTAGAGGTGCAGGTGTTGAAAACTCTGACTCTTTAACCCAGCACATAGAGCTTCTTGTTGTGAGGCACAAGCCATAACCACTCTATCATAAAATGTTAAAAATGCTCTAAAATGCTGTGGAATTTCCAATTTTCAATTCAATATTCAAACGCCACAGCAGCAGGACAAAGAATTCACTATTTTCCACAAACTAAAGTCAATGCAGTGTTTCCCTGATGTTAGGCTGATCATATTTTGATTTCCAGAGAACACTTGGTACTCAAGGTTTTTTCAAATAAAATAAAGAAAAAAAAATCTAAACAAATTACATACTCTTCATAACTAAAAAAAATAAATAAATACATAGAGTTGCTGGTCATAGAATTAGAATATCATGAAAAAGTTGATTTATTTCAGTAATTCCATTCAAAAAGTGAAACTTGTATAATGTATACTTTCATTTCACACAGACTGACATATTTCAAGTATTTATTTCTTTTAATGTTGATGATTATAACTGACAACAAATGAAAACCCAAAATTCAGTATCTCAGACTATTAGAATATTGTGGAGAGGTTTAATATTGAAGACACCTGGTGCCCCACTCTAATCAGCTAATGAACTAAAAACACCTGCAAAGGCCTTTAAATGGTCTCCAGTCTAGTTCTGTAAGCTACACCAGAGCCGTATAGAGAGAGAGTTGTGACAACTCCGTTCACGCCAATGGTTGGGTTTTTTCCAGCAATGGAGGCTCATGGAGCCTCACAATAGTTCCTGGAAGTGATCAGTTTATTATTGTAGCCAATGGAGATAGAGCTGATTAGACGGTTTGTGATGCACTTTTGAACAGGAAGATGTTATATTATCAGCATTTCTAAACACATTAATGTGTGCATTAAAGCAGTGATTCTCAACTGGTGGGTCGGGACCCAAAAGTGGGTCACAGACCTGTACTGGTTGGGTCACAGAGGGCTGGTCAAAAATAAATTCATACTTAAATACTCACATGTTGGACTTGTCTTTTATTTTGAAATAAACTTTACTTTTGACAGGCATGCTGTGAAATGCATGTTACACAGGAAAATACAGAGATTTATGTTTTAAAAAAGATTATATACGTGTGTTTTCAACAGCCTAGTTGAGAAAAAATTAATTTTTGGTAGAATTCCAAAAAAAACTGGGTCACAATTTAATGAGCGTGGTAATATGTGGGTCCCAGGGTGAGACCAGTTCAGAACCCCTGCATTAAAGCATGTTAGTGGATTATCTCCTGCTAAACTACTACATTTTTATTTTTGTTTTTTTTTTGTATTTTCATTTTTTATTACTATTATAATCACTTTTTTAATTTGTGAGATACACTGCTGTTGTTTTCACGTTAAAAAAAAAAAAAAATCAAGAGATTAGAAAATTAAGAGATCATTAGCAGATACACAGCGTTTACTTAGCACAGTTTTATACCCACATAGGCTACATATCTTTTTATCAAATAAGCTTTTTGATTGTCTTATTTGTGGAAAAAGTGCAAATGAAGTGTTTAAAAATGATCGCTGACAGATTTTTTATTATAATACTTTTTTTCTTTTAATTTGCTCTTGCTGACTCTGCATAACTATTTTTCTCCTCTCTGGTTCGGTTGGGAAGCCAAACATTTTCACTCCTTTTTCGGAACAAGTGGAGCATCATCATACAGCACAGCAAACTGTATGAGTTATTAATGTTTCTGAGTTTGTCAGGCATTTATTTAATGTATTTATCTTGGTACATAAGCACATAGTAAAAAATCAAATGTCTATTTTTATATATGTATAAACACAATAAATATGTTTTCAATGTGTCCTGTCTGGATGTGGTGTTTTTTTAATGACCCCTTTTAATGAAAATTCAAAGCAATACATCCTGTATACAAAACATATTAACACATTTTTTAACCAAATTAATGTTGGCCTTAACTCCGTCAAAAAAAGCAGGTAAGCTGTTTACACTATTATTAATACAAATTTATGTTAGGAAAATAAAAATTGTGGAACTACCTAAACATATTGTATATACACATACATATGACTATGTACTGTATAATGATCGTCAATCAATGCAGTTATTGATGACAATTTACCGAAAATCCAAGTTATGTCACGAGGAATCAATGGATTTGAATGGCCCGCCACTAACTTCCGGGAACAAATTCAGTCTTACATGAATCACGTGACAGTCAAGCATTTTGGACTTTGTTGTTGCAACTCTCTCTCTATATGACTCTGGGCTACACAATCATGGAGAAGACTGCTGACCTGACAGTTTGTCCAAAAGACCACCATTGACACCTTGTTCAAGGAGGGCAAGACACAAAAGGTCATGGCTAAAGAGGCTGTCTGTACACAGAGCTCTGTGTCCAAGCACATTAATAGAGAGGGTTGGTAACTATCTCCAGATACACTTTTCAAGTTTTTGGTAGAAATGTTCATTATGTCCGGACAGATGTGAAGATCTTATGTATTCTGAAAAAGGAACAAAGAAAATCTGTCAACTGTAGCGTCTGTAAATCTGCAATAACTGCGACCAATGGGATTTTCACGGTTCGTTTTTTTTCAACCAATCACGTCTCCTGGTCTTCCTGCTCGTTCACGGCCCCGTGCGTGCACGAGCGTACATTAAAAAGCGCATCACCGTTGTTAGAGGAAGCCCGGAAGTAGACAACAGAATGGCGGAGAAAGTACCTATTCCACGTTTACTGGTAACGTCTTGCCCTGCTAAGAAGGGCAATGTAAGTGCTGTGTGAAAGGTTTGCTGCCTAAATGTTTATACTTTATATATTTTATTAAAAGGTAAAGAGTTCATGATTTATGAGTGAAGTAAAATGGTTTACATAATGTTTAATGATTGAAAAGAAATTTATATCTTAAGTTGTTTAATTGTTTTGACTATTTACCTGTATTTCTAGGGCGGAACCTTTGTTTAGCTTCAGGTATCAGCACGACGCAATTAACCGATGCACAGTCAGAGCGGAGACGGAGCGCAGATAAGTTTGATCGGGTTTTAACCTCGTGTAAGAAACGTGTACTGTTGGACCAAGTTGTGTGTACGGAGCATCTACAAGCTTACACTACTGCATCATCTTTAAGTTCACACTGTGTGGAGCATCTTTAAGTTTCTCTTTTCATGACATGCAGCCAACGAGGTATTTATTTCATGTTTAAGTTGTGCACCGCCATTTTGTAGTGTGATTTGTGTAATGCGCTCATTCTCTTGTTATTTATGTACGTGTTAGTTTTCAAGGCGTGTTAAGACGGAGAGGAGGAGAATAAACGTCTGTGTGAGAAAACAACCTGTGTTTGTGATGTCGTGGAAGGAGCTACAGTGAAAACTCGACTGCTCATCGCGGGTGGAAAAGACGACGGTGCGCCGCGGGAAACTGTCGACACTGCAGCGTCTCATCATATCAGATAAGCCCACGTCATTGGCCGACATAGAGACTTAAGGCAGCTGTGACAAGACTGTGTTAAAGTGCAAATTTCAAGCCAAGACCAAAAAGTACTACCAGCTAAGTGGTGTAAAAGGTGGTTTAACTTGTAAGGTTGCAACTAAGGACACTGTCTATCAATCTTGCTCTCTGTGTTCAGCTACATGTTTGGGGAAGGCAAATGTGCTGATGATTGCTGTCATAAGTTTGAAGTGGATTTAAGTTTTAAGTTACAACTCAGTCCTGTTGGAAAGAAACTTTTATTAAATTTAAAGAAAAGGTACAATTTATAACCAGAATATAATCTTAAATTCAGTAACAGTGTTGTATTTGAAATTAATTAGGTTTAATTGGTCAATCATATTATTCAACAAGAGGTAAAATAAAAAAATAATACGAAGAAAAAGAAGGAAAAAAATAAAAAAATAAAATATAATTTAAAGGAAAATTTAAAAAAAAAAAAAAAAAAAAAATAAAATAAATAAATAAAAAAAAAAAAAAAAAAAAAAAAATTATCAGATTGAGTAAAGTAATTTCACATTTGTTTTCTTTTAACATTTCAAAGCTAGTGTGAGGTTTAGATAAGTGGACTAAGTTACAGTTATACATCACAATCAGTCAAGATGTCTCAAATATCAGATACAGCCGCAGAAACCTACTCTAAAATTAACAAATCACGTACCCAGTCAGAAGAAAATGAGGGTGTGAAAGGACTTAGAAAAAGTGAAAGGATTCGAACCCTAACAGAAAAGGGAAAGGAACTCCATGAAGAAAAGCTAAAGAATCTACAACGTCGGTACAAAATCGTCTATGAGAAATGGAGGTACCATGCAAGAATAGGAAAAGAAATATTAAGAGATGAAGCCTCTGAGGATGAATTAAAGGATCTGATTGAGAACGTGGAAAATAGCTGCTCTGATGTACAGAACATTTATGAAGAGTTGCGTCAAATACAAACTCCAGATCCAGATATGCGACGCAGAGTTGATTTGTGCATGTCACTTTCAGCATTCATTGTTAAAAGAGCAAGGAGCCAAGTTAAAGGCCACACATCAGATGAACAGGAAGAAGCATGGCCTGATCTAGGATCAATTCTAAACTCAACAGGTTCTCTTTCCATGCCGCCATCTCATCGCTCACAATGTGGCTCAAACCACTCCAGCATCCAATCAATCAAAAGAAATGAGGCTGCAGCTGAAGCTGCTGCATCCCAAGAAGTTTTGGCAGTGTTGGAAGAACAAGATAAGGAGGCAGCTGAAATTCAAAAACTAGAGGCTGAAGAAAAACAAAGACTTGTACAGTTTGAATTTGAGAACTTAACCAGACAACAAGCAATACAAGACAAACGTAGAAAGCTTGAACGTCTAGAAGAGGTTAAAAAACTAAACGCTGCAAGAGCTCGAGTGAAAGTTTATGATCAAGTGGAAGAAAATTCAGGGTCAGATAACCCAATGCCAGATATCAAACCTTTGGTACAACTTCAAAGTCCTAATTCCACTATGCAAACTCTTAATCCTTCGAGTCCCCCATTTATCGCCCAAAGTCAAACAGCTACAAATCAAGCCCTGCCAACTTCACCGTCCATACAAAACAATTCAGACTTTGTCAGCATGCTAGCAGAAGCTATAACTGCCAATCGTCTCCCAACACCAGAGCCAGCTGTATTCAGTGGAGATCCGTTGACATTCAAAGACTGGCAACTCTCCTTTGAAACCTTAATAGACAGAAAGGCCATTCCACAGAAAGAAAAACTGTATTACCTCAGAAAATATGTCGATGGAGCCGCGAAGAAGACCATCGAAGGATTTTTCTTGTTAGGCACAGATGTGGCATACGATTCAGCCTGGCAGTTGTTGGAGAAACGCTTTGGAGACCCATTTATAATTGGGAAGTCCTTCAGAGATAAGCTAGATGGATGGCCAAAAATAAATCCTAAAAGTGGCTGCGAATTGAGAGAATTTGCAGACTTTCTTAAAAGCTGCGAGGCAGCAACACCTCACATCAAAACTTTGGAAGTTTTAAATGACTGCAACGAGAATCAAAGAATATTGCTGAAGTTGCCAGATTGGTTGGTCTCGAAATGGAACAGCAAGGTGATGGAAGCTAGACAAACAAACATAGAATATCCGACTTTCAAAGTGTTTGTTGACTTTTTGTCAAAGGAAGCAGATCTCGCTTGTCATCCAATATCTTCAGTTCAAGCTCTCAAGACTTTACAAAATGAAAAACAGAAGCATTCACGAAGCCAAACCGTTCAAGCAAAGACTTTGTCCACAAATACTACACAGAGCAGCATCACTTCATGCATATTCTGTAAAAGAACGGGTCATGACCTTCAAAGGTGCAGAAAGTTTGGTGAAATGACAGTTCACGATCGTGTCAAATTTGTACAGGCAGAGAAGCTTTGCTTTGGATGTTTAAAAGTTGGTCATGTGTCAAAGATGTGTAATAACAAGAGCACGTGCGTAAAGTGTCAGAAGAGACACCCAACATGTTTGCATGATGAGAAATTCAGAGATTCAAGATCATCAACTTCAAAGAAAGAAAGAAATCCAACAGAAACAGCTGCAACAGCAACCACAAACAGAGTAATACAAGATGGTGTGGGTACGCAAACATCGGCAGTTGTTCCTGTCTGGGTCTCATCTACACGGCAGCCAGATAAAGAAATCCTTGTCTATGCTCTCTTAGACACGCAGAGCGACACAACCTTTATCTTAGAAGAAGTGGCTGAAGATTTAGACACAAACAAAGAGAATGTTAGTTTGAGACTGTCAACAATGTCAAATAAGTCGACAATAATACCTTGTCAAAAACTTTCAAATTTACAAGTGAGAGGATATAACTTGAAGAAAAGAATTTTGTTGCGATCACTCTACACGCGAGAGTTCATACCAGCTGACAGGTCACACATCCCAACATCTCAAACTGCTCTAAAATGGCCTCATTTGGAGAAATTGGCAGATAAGATGCCACCATCATTGGAGTGCAAGGTTGGACTTCTCATTGGCTATGACTGTCAACAAGCCCTACTCCCAAAGGAAATCTTAGCTGGTGAAGAAAATTATCCATATGCACAAAGAACAGATCTCGGCTGGAGCATCGTCGGATGTTCAAATCCAAAAGGTCACCACGCTGATGCTATTGGAACCAGTCATCGAGTCATAGTTAGGCAAGTAATACCAATGGTACAACCTTCAGCTGAGCTAAAGGCAACAGTACACTTTGTATGTAAAACTCAAGTTAAAGAGATAAGTCCTGCAGATGTTATTAAAGCTCTCGAACTTGATTTCACCGATCACATGACAGACGATAAGACAGTTTCTCAAGAAGATATCCTGTTCTTATCTAAAGTGACACAAGGTATACGCCAAAAAGAAAATGGCTATTACGAAATCCCACTTCCTTTCAAAACTGAAAAGCCTTGTCTCCCAGACAATAAACAAAGTGCAGTGTACAGACTCAATTCATTGGAAAAAAGATTGAAAAGGGATGAACAATACTATATGGATTATGTACATTTCATGAATGACATAATAACCAGAGGAGATGCCGAGAAGGTGCCAGAGACTGAACTTGACAACAAACCAGCATGGTATATTCCACACCACGGCGTATATCATCCCCACAAACCAGGGAAAATTCGCGTGGTTTTTGATTGTTCAGCTCGTTTCCAAGAAACTTCTTTAAATGATCAACTCTTGACAGGACCAGACTTAACCAACACATTAGTTGGTGTGCTGTGTCGATTTAGGAAGGGCCCAATCGCCATTATGTGTGACATCGAACGGATGTTTCATCAATTTCATGTCCTGAAAGAACACCAAGATTACCTACGCTTCCTCTGGTGGGACAATGGCAACCTGAACTCCAAGCCCTTAGTGTACAGAATGAGAGTACACCTGTTTGGAGCAGCATCCTCACCCGGCTGTTCTAACTTTGGTCTAAAGTATTTGGCATCACAAGGTTGTGGAAAATTCAGCAAAGAGTCAATAGAGTTCATCCAGAGAAGCTTCTACGTCGATGATGGCTTAATAAGTGTAGAATCACCTGCTGAAGCCATACATCTAGTTAAAGAGTCAGTATCTTTGTGCAAGACAGGAAATCTTCGATTGCATAAGTTTGTATCTAATAGCAAAGATGTTGTTGCTGTAATATCACCTGAAGAAAGGGCACATACAAAGGATTTTGACATGGCCCTAGGAGAGCTTCATATCGAGCGAGCACTTGGAGTTCAGTGGTGCGTTGAAGCAGATGAGTTCCAGTTTAGAGTCACAGTGAAGGAGAAGCCACTGACGAGAAGAGGAGTTCTTTCGACCGTCGCCTCTGTCTATGATCCTTTAGGGTTTGTGGCCCCCTTTGTACTAATCGGAAAACAGATTCTACAGGAGCTATGCAAAGAGAAAGTAAGCTGGGATGAAGAACTGCCCGAGCACATTCAGCCAAAGTGGGAGTCATGGCTTAGAGACTTGCCACGTTTGGCAGAGTTTAAGATTCCAAGAAGTCACTTACCATCAAACTTTGGAGAAGTCATACAATACGAGCTCCACAACTTCTCTGATGCGAGCTGCAATGGATATGGTGCATGTTCATACCTTCGCGCAATAAGCAACGCAGGACAGATCAGTTGTTCACTTGTCATGGGGAAGGCAAGAGTTGCCCCTACCAGATTAATGACTATCCCAAGACTCGAATTAGCATCAGCTGTGGTTTCGGTCCGCAATGGAGATGTCGTCAAATCAGAGCTTGAGATAGAAAACCTGCAAGAGTATTACTGGACTGATTCAAAGGTGGTTCTAGGCTATGTGAATAACGAAGCTAAGCGGTTTCATACATTCGTAGCAAACCGCATTCAGCGAATTAGGTCCAGCACAATTCCTGAACAATGGCGGCATGTTAACTCTGAAAGCAACCCAGCAGACGCTGCCTCAAGAGGATTTAATGCAATGCAGCTAAAGGAGTCCAACTGGTTGAGAGGACCAGAATTCCTTTGGAAACAAATCATTCCAGAAGAGAAGATGGTGGGAGAAATAAAAATGAACGACCCTGAACTTCGCAAAGCCTGTGTTTGTCTGGTTGAAACAAAAGAACCAAGTTCAATTGTGAACCGCCTCACTAAATTTTCTGAATGGTCCCGAGCAGTGAGAGCTATTGCTAGGCTCAAGAGGTTCATTAAGGAATTTAGTGGACTTCAACAAAGAAGGAACGACACAACTAGCCTTGAAGAAAGAAGAGAAGCAGAGATTTTCATCATTAAGTTGGTACAAGAAGAAGCATTCTCTAATGAAATTAGAAAAATCAAGCTTCTAAAGAAAGACACTTTGGGCAAGCGTAACAAGTTATACCAGTTGAATGCCTTCTTGGATAACAACAATGTTCTCAGGGTGGGAGGACGCCTTTCCCACTCAGCCTTGCACCATGAAGTGAAACATCCCGCAATACTACCAAAGAAATCACATATTTCAGCCCTACTTGTCAAACATCATCACGAGCGTGTACTCCACCAAGGAAGAGGCATGACCATGAACGAGTTACGTGCAAATGGAGTATGGATAATCGGTTGTGGAGGTGTGGTCTCATCACACATATACAAGTGTACAAAATGCCGAAGATACAGGAAAGCTACAGAAGTTCAACAAATGGCTGATCTACCGGAAGAAAGAACCGAGACTTCTCCCCCCTTTACTTACTGCGGTCTCGACTGCTTTGGCCCCTTTATTGTAAAGGAAGGAAGAAAGGAATTAAAGAGATATGGATTGTTGTTTACATGCTTATGCTCCAGAGCTGTGCATATCGAAACACTGGATGATTTAACAACTGATGCTTTTCTAAATGCACTACGGATGTTCGTGGCGATCAGAGGACCTGTGCGTCAACTTAGGTGCGATCAGGGAACAAATTTTGTTGGTGCCAGAAGAGTGTTCTCTGATCTCCTAAAGGGATTGGATTTGGAACGTCAGAAGGCTATTGGTTGTGAATTTGTAATGAATGTTCCCTCAGCGAGCCATATGGGTGGAGTTTGGGAGCGGCAAATTCGCACGATCAGAAGCATCCTCACTGTAATGCTTGACAAGTCCGCCAGCAGACTCGACACGACAACTTTAAGAACGTTTCTTTATGAAACAATGGCTATAATCAACAGTAGGCCACTAAGTGTTGAACATTTACATGATCCAACTGGTCCAGAACCACTCACCCCCAACCATATATTGACCATGAAATCGTCAATAATTTTGCCCCCACCAGGACAGTTCTGCAAAGAGGACCTTTATCTGTGCAAAAGATGGAGAA
This sequence comes from Gouania willdenowi, assembly GCF_900634775.1. NCBI lineage: Eukaryota > Metazoa > Chordata > Actinopteri > Blenniiformes > Gobiesocidae > Gouania > Gouania willdenowi. The sequence goes on along the minus strand of NC_041048.1, from coordinate 33,318,049 downwards.
GAGTACAATTTCTGGCTGATGACTTTTGGCGAAGGTGGAAACAAGAATACCTCCTGAATCTTCAACAACGTCGAAAATGGCAAAGGCCTTCAAGAAATTCACAGGTGAATGACATTGTTATTCTGCAAGATGACAACTCACCCAGAAATGCGTGGAAGCTTGCTAAAGTTGTTGAAGCATACCCAAGTGCAGATGGACTGGTGCGAAAGCTCAAGCTTATGATTAGTGACAACACATTTGATAAGGGGAAGTTACGAACTAGGTCAGTTTTTCTTGAAAGGCCCATTCATAAAGTAGTTACTTTACTGGAGGCTAATTAAGTCACACACTATGAAACATTCTGTTAAATACATTAGATTCCCAATCTTTTAAGAAATCCCACATTCAGATTTTACAGGAATGTGATGATTTGGTGGGAGTGTAAGTGCTGTGTGAAAGGTTTGCTGCCTAAATGTTTATACTTTATATATTTTATTAAAAGGTAAAGAGTTCATGATTTATGAGTGAAGTAAAATGGTTTACATAATGTTTAATGATTGAAAAGAAATTTATATCTTAAGTTGTTTAATTGTTTTGACTATTTACCTGTATTTCTAGGGCGGAACCTTTGTTTAGCTTCAGGTATCAGCACGACGCAATTAACCGATGCACAGTCAGAGCGGAGACGGAGCGCAGATAAGTTTGATCGGGTTTTAACCTCGTGTAAGAAACGTGTACTGTTGGACCAAGTTGTGTGTACGGAGCATCTACAAGCTTACACTACTGCATCATCTTTAAGTTCACACTGTGTGGAGCATCTTTAAGTTTCTCTTTTCATGACATGCAGCCAATGAGGTATTTATTTCATGTTTAAGTTGTGCACCGCCATTTTGTAGTGTGATTTGTGTAATGCGCTCATTCTCTTGTTATTTATGTACGTGTTAGTTTTCAAGGCGTGTTAAGACGGAGAGGAGGAGAATAAACGTCTGTGTGAGAAAACAACCTGTGTTTGTGATGTCGTGGAAGGAGCTACAGGCAAGAAAAGAAAGACGTTTTTAGAAAAAGCTGCAAAAAAGAGGTCTTTGGATTTAGCGATAGGAAAGACAAAAATCTGCATCGGAACATCTTTTGAACGATGGCGACAATTGAAGGAGGACAAGGGCCTGAAAACTGATGCTATGGTTGCTGAATTACTTTTGCACAGGTAAGGTTGTTTTGTTGCCTGGGTGATTGTGTTATCTTTTAAAATAGTGGAAGCAATTCAAGCTATTTGTCATATTAGCCAGATGTTAACGTTAGCGATACATGTCGCAAAGTATTTCTGTTGTTGGATTAGCCCGATGCTACTATTGATTCTCTGTTAGTGCGAGCTAGTTTAGCAGCTACAGTGTGTACAGTATACATGTGTGCGTGTTTTTTCGGGCAGGGAAATTACAATTCCAGTTGTATTACAGAAAGAAAAGAAAAGCAGCACTTGGGTGAAATAATATATAAATACAGAATATTAAATATAAAAAAGAAACCAGAATGTACAGAAATAAATAATAATAAAAAAGGTTTCTACAGACTACAGCTATACTCCTCTCTCTGTCTGTTATATTATCCCTGACTGGTAATTAGGCAAAAAGTGGCACTAAAAAGAAACAATAAGAAATGAAAACAACACTAAAAATAATAATTATAGACACGCAGAAAAGTAAGATGTTGTAAGGGAAACTGAATAACAAGGTGAAAATGAATAAGGTGCCAAATAAATGAAAATAATGATTATAATAAAATAAATTAGGTAAAAGATGTATTACTTATGTTCTAGGACAGTGGCAGACCAGCTGATCGATACTCTGAGTAGTGGTAAAGAAAAACTCATTATAATAAACCTTTGTTTTCAGGAGGACTACAACTTGGGGACGAATGTCGCCCTCCTTCTAAACGCTTTACTACCGGGTAACCTAATGCTACCGCCACCGTTGATAGTAAATTAGTCACTTTTTTAACATATAAAATGATAAAGTATATCTTACCGCTGAATGCGACATCATACGCTTGGCTGAGGTCTGCTTCTGCGTGCGCGTTCACGTGAGTGAGGGGGGGTGGCTTCAGAGGAAGCACAGGGGGGAGGGGGAGTCGGAAGGCGGAGCTGTCGGAGCATGCTACATCGAAATTAAGCTAGGTTTAGAAAGTTACCGACCCTGCCCTTAATAGAGAGGCGAAGGGAAGGAAAAGATGTGGTAGAAAAAAGTGTACAAACAATAGAGATAACCAGGCCCTGGAGAGGATTGTGAAACAAAACCCATCACAAATGTGGGGGAGATTCACTAAGAGTGGACTGCAGCTGGAGTCAGTGCTTCAAGAACCACCACACACAGACGTATGCAAGACATGAGTTTCAGCTGTTACATTCCATGTGTCAAACCACTATTGAACAAGAGACAGCGTCAGAAGCGTCTCACCTGGGCTAAAGACAAAAAGGACTGGACTGCATTTTGCACGTCCTTTGGAAATCAAGGTCCCAGAGTCTGGAGGAAGAGAGGAGAGGCACAGAATCCATGTTGCTGGAGGTCGAGTGTAAGGTTTCCACAGTCAGTGATGGTTTGGGGTGACATATCATGTGCTGGTGTTGTTCCACTGTGTTTCCTTAGGTCCAAGGTCAACGCAGCTGTTTACCAGGAAGTTTTAGAGCACTTTTTAATTCCTGCTGCTGACCAACTTTATGGAGATGCACATTTCATTTTCCAACTGGACTTGGCACCTGCACACAGTGCCAAAGCTACCAGTACCTGGTTTAAGGACCATGGTATTCCTGTTTTTGATTGGTCAGCAAACTCACCTGAACTTTACCCAATAGAAAATCTATGGGGGATTGTGAAGAGGAAGATGTGAGACGTCAGACCAACAATGCAGAAGAGCTGAAGGCCACTATCAGAGCAACCTGGGCTTTCATAACACCTGAACAGTGCCACAGACTGATTGACTCCATGCCACACCTCTTTGCTGCAGTATTTCAGGCAAAATGAGCCCAAACTAAGTATTGAGTGCTGTACAAGCTCATACTTTTCATGTTCATACTTTTCAGTATCGGTCTTAAGTAATATTCTAATTTTCTGAGATACTGAATTTGGGATTTTCATTAGTTGTCCATTATAATCATCAAAATTAAAAGAAATAAACATTTGAAATATATTAGTCTGTATGTAATGAATGAATATAATATACATGTTTCACTTTTTGAATGGAATTATTGTAATAAATACACTTTTTCATGAATTTCTCATTTTATGACCAGCACCTGTAGATCTGAACTCAGAGGTGGATCAAGTTAACCACTTTAACTATGCCTAAAATCATCTGTCCTTGAATATAATTTTTTAAAAAAACCTAAAACCTCTGATAGTTTGTGTCTCTGTCGACCAATGTTGGCTTTCTGAACTTTATTCTGTTCATTGCCTGTGGAGACACAGAGGTGATGGAAACTATTCAGTCATTTCATAGTTTTCTAATGAACTGAATGTGTTCCAGTCTTGTGGATGGACTTGTCCATTGTCCATGTACTTGAAGAAAACATGTCATTTCATAAAACAAAAGGTCCTTGGAGTTTACAAGCTCTTAGATCAGTGATCTGCAGCCACCGGCCTGTGCAACAAATAAATAATAATGGTTAACACTTTACTTGAAGTTTTAACCATAACGCTGACATTTTATGCTGTAATTATTATAACATGAGACCTGTCATTATGAATGAGGTGGTATGAAGGCTGTCATTAGGTTTTGTTTGTTACCCATAACTCTACCAAACCACATTAGATCCTCCACTTAACACAAAAAATGCCAACATAGCTCCAAAGATGTCATTATTTAGCAAATTGTCATAATTGAGCAAACATACTCAATAACAGCCTTCATGACACTTTATTTATGTTAATGACAGATAATGACAGCGTAAAAAGATTTGTATTTTATTTCCGTGGTTGGTTTTGAAAAATTCCTACTTACGCTTTAACGCTTATCACTCTGATGTAGCATGCCTCAATAGCCTTAATGCACTTAGCCATACACACACACACACACACACACACACACACACACACACACACACACACACACACACACACACACACACACACACACACACACACACACACACACACACACACACAGACACACACACACACACACACTCTCTTTAAACTAACAAACTTTATACACTGTTCTAAAACTCTGACTACACACTACAAGCATACTTTACAGTACACATTAATAATGTACACAAAGTAAAAATGAGCTGCTGAAAGACATTTATTCATCCAGACATTGAACTCATCTTACATTAACTTCCTATAAATCACCTGCTTCATTTCTCCACACTTGTCACCAGACTGGCTTAACTGATTACACAACATAAGCACAATATGCACAACTATAACATCACATTTCACTCTCACCTTAAACCAATTGACTCTTCACCACCCCTTCCATGTTCCTACCCTGACTCCCTCTTCCCTGTTCCCTTCCCCCTCAGATAGGTGTAACACTGCCCTCTCTTTTTATATTCTCCCTTTAATAAAGTGTTTCTTACCCTTCCTTAGGGAGGGCTGGTGATGGTCACAATTATGCAATAAAATAATATCATTTATTTAATTGCAATAACAAAACATGCATTGTTGTCAATAAGAGATTGCACTACATGGCTCCTTTATTCTCAAATCCCTCAGTAAACAATGAACATCAATGGAGAATTTATTGTGCAACAGGGTCTTTTTGCTGACATTATTTAATTAAAATCAGGAGTTATTTGGTGCTTTTCATCCTACTTACTCTCTCTCTATCTGCCCCTCTGATCATTGGCCTCTTTAATAGACTTCGTCACACGTGTCATTAAAAATCAGGTGTCAAGTCATGACACATTGGCTGTAAAGAGCAATTTATTAGTTTTCAGACACTGTTAGAATTTATTCAATAGATCAATTATTGGCGGAGTTATGACAGTTTAAAGCAGCCTAATGTGATTTCGGTGATACGTTCAGGGTCCGTGGGACACCAGTAATCCCATGAATATTACGCACCGGACAGGACTTTATAAGTGGCAATGAGCTGGTAAAACAAACGTATAGTCACCCCGTGTAAATATTTTATTTTTAGAGGTCATAAAATGTTTAAATATCCCACAATAATGCTCACAAATAAAAAATAAAAAATGGGCCGTGTAACTTGTTCAGTTTTGTACGCGTGTCCGTGAACTGACGTCAGAGCCATGGCAACGAGGAGGATGCGACTTTTAAAGTCACCTGTTAACGTCCAACGTTCACTGTGAGCAGCGAGACGAGAGAGGAGAGCTGTGAGCAACTTTGAGCTGAGAAACATTTACAAAACACACAGAAAGTCTTTACGAGACTTGTACCAGACCAGAGGAAGACTTGAGACCAGGACCAGAAGAAGACTTTATACCAGGACCAGAGGAATACTTTATACCAGGAGGAGAAGAAGACTTTATACCAGGAGGAGAAGAAGACTTTATACCAGGACCAGAAGAAGACGTTAGACCAGTAGGTGACCATGGCCCCGCGCATGGCCCAAGGTAAGACATGTTTTTATTATTATCTGATATTCATACTTTAATCATTTTAGCATCAAACGTGTTATGATTTAAAATAGTCATTATTCTAGGTCTGAATCAGGTTTAAGGCGTTTATATTTATATTAAAGACCTACAGAAAATGGTTGATAGTTTTCATTTTTCATGTGTTTAACGTTTGTTTTTGTGATAATTTGACTCTGATGTGATACTTGTAGTGAGCGTTTGAGCTGCTGAGACTGTTTTACAGAGTTTTATTTACTATTTACTTAAGTCCTGTTCTGAGGTAGCTTTGATGGAAATGTGTATTTTATTTCCTACATTATTTTCAGTCCATTTGTCACATTTTATAGAAAAAATGGATACTTTGACTTCACTACACTTCCCATGAGCACCTGAATTAGCTGTTATGATTTAGTTTTGGTTTGTTTTTTAGACTTAAAGAATGTTGCTGACTGGGTAAAATGTATTTACCATGGATGCTGTTTGCATTGTTTGTAATTTAATATTTCTTGGTTTATTCTACTCATGTCAGTGATGTTTAATCTGTTACTACATACTTTATTTCCTACATTGATTATTTTCTTGATGTAGAAATATTTCTCCTTATTTTTCCTCTTATTTAATTATATTTTTTTATTCACAGTTTAAGCATGTACAATCCAAAGTTTAAAAAAGCATTGCAACAATTAATAAAACGTAGCATGTTTTAGATCACACATTACTGCAATACCCCTCTGTTTGGTTGTTGTTCCATATATACATTACTGTGTGTAGGTCTGAGAAAATACAATACATCTAATAATTATATTTCTTACTATTGTGAACCATAGTAAATTGAATTGAAATATCACTCTTTATTAACCATGTTTTTCTTTTTTCTTTTTTTCAGATTTAGTCCATGAGTGGGCCTCACCTGAGGGTTTGGTTCCACCCTGGGTCGAGGCTCCGGCTTCGGCCCTGGACTTGTACGACCCCCTGGGTTCGGACCCAGAGGTGGTCGACCCAGACTGGGTCGACCACCTGGGTTTAGACCCAGTGTGGGTCGACCACCTGGGTTTAGACCCAGAGTGGGCCGACCCCCTGGGTTCGGACCCAGAGTTGGTCGAGCCAGACTGTGCCGACCCCCTGGGTTCGGACCCAGAGTGGGCCGACCCTCTGGGTTCTGAACCAGTGTGGGTCGACCTCCTGGGTTTAGACCCAGAGTGGGCCCAACTTCCTGTCCTAATAGAGGCAGCTGAGTTTGACATGTTTGCTTGTAATATTTCTGAGTTCTTTGTTTACAGTGACCCTGACAGTGAAGGTGTGGATCTGCACTTGGACGTGGAACGCTGAGGAGTCTCCAGCTCTATCCATAGTTGTATTTGCACCAAGGTTTGTGTATATCACCAACTTTCTGTGTTTTTGACCTCTGTAGTGTCTTGACCGTTATGTAAATAGTTGTTGTAGGTGGTAAGTCATAGCTGGCCTTTGCGTCTTGCGGGACAGTTCATGTCCCAGGCAGCGTCTGGCACCAGGACCTTTTTAGATAGTAAGCATTTTATTTTTAGTTTCTTTATGATGGGCCACAGTCGGCGTGGTTCTCCTGTCACTTTAATAAAACATGCATGTATATTATGTTAAGTTAGGTTGTTAAGAGTTAAAGATAAACTTTTTATTCCCAGCATGTGGGATGAACGAGGGAAGAAAAGATGGAGGACAGGAGGAGACATCAACAGAGGACGGAGATGAAGAAAGACTTCTATCAATGTAAGCAAAGCCTCCCATTTACACAGAAAGACACTGAACACATGTTTATTGTAAAAATGGACATTACTTTAAAATAATGCCTGTAAAGTGTCAGACAGGAGTGCCAGCATCTACTGATGGAGGTGTAGAAGAAGAACGATGGAGGATGGGAGCACCAGCATCCACAACAGCCCACTGAAGTGTCCCACACTCAGCCTCAGGAGGAGACATCAGAGGACAGAAATACTTCTATTCACTAAAACAATGTAAGCAAAACCTCCCATTTACACAGAAAGACAATAAACACATGGATTTTTTTAATATATATATATATATTTTTTTTTTTTACCTGCAGTCTGTGCCTTCTCCTCACCCTCCACTCTCTTTTCTGTTTCAGGTGTCTTGATGCTGGAGATGGCGGTTCCTGATCGATGGCTCACAGCTCAACTAGTCTAGGACACATGGATGGACTATTCTTCTATCCTATTCTGTTTGTCCCTCTGTTCACTAACCCCAACCAGTTGAAGCGGATGGCTGCCACCTCTGAACCTGGTTCCGCTGGAGATTTCTTCCTATAAAAAAGAGGGAGTTTTTTCTTCCCACTGTCGCTAAATGCTTGTTCATGTGGATCTTGTTGGGTTCTTTCTTCTTTTTACTATCGCTTTTATATTTTGTTTAACGTTTTGAGATGACTTTGTTGTATTTTGCTCTATATAAATAAAGTTGAATGTTTAATATCAAAATGCCAAATATAAAAATAGAGGTTATTTTGTACACATGTGTAAAATGTCTTGTGTGATTGCAGAGATCAGACGGTCCCAGATGTTTGTCACCACAGCAGAGAATGAGACAGCAGTAGTCTAGTCTACATGGACTGCTTTGGTTTAAACTATATTAAATAAAATCATAAAAACTTGAACTTGGTGAAATGCTTTGTGTGCTTAATAAACTAACTTTCCATTAGAACCTGAGCTCATCTTCATCACAGGATGTTTCTTCATCAGTTCTTCTTACAGACTGAGTTAGCTCACACATAGACATTATTTATGTAATATGACATTTAGAATCATTTTTCTGACACAGAAAGATTAGCTTAATCTAAGGTTTTAATAATGAAAACAGAGTGATCTAACATTATAATGCATACATTCCAAATCTGTTTTTTTGGAGAGTGTTGATGTCTGAATGCAGATTAAAAAAAAATATATATAATTCATTTATGTTTTGCTTAAATTGAGCCAATTATTATTATTATTTTTTACACCAAGTGGTTTTAATAGGAACAAATTATCACTGAATTTAAGTAGGTCTTACTAAAAACTAAATTAATGTTGTTTGGTATTTGCAAAAACAATGCTCCTGCACAGTTATTGATAGATGGTGTAAATATTGACATAGATCATGAAAATAAGTTTCTGCGCATAATATTTGATGAAATGGAAAAGGACAACGTGACTAAACCAGGTTCCATCAAAGTAAACACACAAAAAGGCTCCAAAAACAGCTAAAATGACAGATGACTACAAAAATACACTAACACTAACAGAAAAACACACACAATGAGAGAAGATTATACTATATATGAAACAAAAACACAAATACACAAACTGACTCCAAAAACAAATGTACACATTGTTCTATAACACATTGTTGGCGATGTAAACATGTTTGTCATACAAATAAAGCTGTTTTTAATTGAAATGAGAGAGAGAGAGAGAGAGCAGGTATCCTGAACACATTGTAAAAACCACTGAAATGATGGCAGTTTTTATTTTTTAGGAACTTTAGTATTTCATGCTGTATTCTATGTTGAATGTTCAGTTGTCCCCAGTAGAGGGAACCATTTCCTTTTGTATGAAATGCAACATCTGTCTCCACATCTGTAACTTCAGACTGAGTGGAGAGGCATACACTTCTTTAGCATATCTCTGACTGTTTCTGACATCTATTTTACATTTAATGCAATGTTGTCTGCACTCTATATGTTTATAAAAACAGAAAACAATAGATAATCTGTTAATATTTTGACCATTGTCTCCTGACAAAATCAATCATTATCCTCTTGTATGTAAATGTTGCAACATCATCCCCTATTGTCCTATTATAGCAGCTGCTGTGTAATGATGATCCCATTCCAGTCTAATGATGATCACAGTATTAGTGCTTCAATATGCTTTTTAATAATCCCTGGCATCCATTCAGGAATGAAACACCATCTTTAAAACATGCTTGTGTCAATACAACATGGAACAGTTCTTCTCAATATTATTTTCTTACTACATTGTTAGTATTTTTTAGAGTTTTATAAATGTTTTCAGTTGAAGTAAATATGTTTGTTAGATCCTCCTTGAAATCATGTGGATGTTCATGTGGATCTTGTTGGGTTCTTTCTTCTTTTTTACTATGGACTTTATATTTTGTTCAGCGTTTTGAGATGACTTTGTTATATTTTGCTCTGTATAAATGAAGTTGAATTGAATTGAAGTTGAATGTTTAATATCAAAATGCCAAATATAAAAATAGAGGTTATTTTGTACACGTGTAAAATGTCTTGTGTGATTGCAGAGATCAGATGGTCCCAGATGTTTGTCACCACAGCAGAGAATGAGACAGCAGTAGTCTAGTCTACATGGACTGCTTTGATTTAAACTATATTAAATAAAATCATAAAAACTTGAACTTGGTGAAATGCTTTGTGTGCTTAATAAACTAACTTTCCATTAGAACCTGAGCTCATCTTCATCACAGGATGTTTCTTCATCAGTTCTTCTTACAGACTGAGTTAGCTCACACATAGACATTATTTATGTAATATGACATTTAGAATCATTTTTCTGACACAGAAAGATTAGCTTAATCTAAGGTTTTAATAATGAAAACAAAGTGATCTAACATTATAATGCATACATTCCAAATCTGTTTTTTTGCCTAACTTGAAGCAATTATTATTATTTCTAGAACGTCAGAGGTATGTATTCAATAAACATCTCATGAATAAACTTTAAAAAAAAGGAACTAAATCTTGCACAATTACAACTTGATTTATCTTTCTACAAAGACATCTGCATAAAATAAGAGTCAAAATGAAATAAAATAAAACCAATGAATACAAGTTTAAAGAATAAAAATGTATCAGGCTCTAAGTATAGCTACAATTATGAACTGTAAAACAGTGTCATACCAAATGTGCCATGTGGGTAACAACATAAAACAACAATAGGTAGAAACTTTAACTTGCACTGAAGAAAGTGGCTGGTCGTAACAGTTGGGTGTAGAAATGTAATGAATAGCTTTACTTCTTATAAACAGATTTAGAAACATAATCACAAAAGTATAAATACCCATAAAAGCAACTCAATTACAGTAACATGAGTAATTGTAATCCATTACTTTCACCTCTGCTTACTGTATATTAATTCCAGTAGAACGTGCACCAGTAGAGGTGCAGGTGTTGAAAACTCTGACTCTTTAACCCAGCACATAGAGCTTCTTGTTGTGAGGCACAAGCCATAACCACTCTATCATAAAATGTTAAAAATGCTCTAAAATGCTGTGGAATTTCCAATTTTCAATTCAATATTCAAACGCCACAGCAGCAGGACAAAGAATTCACTATTTTCCACAAACTAAAGTCAATGCAGTGTTTCCCTGATGTTAGGCTGATCATATTTTGATTTCCAGAGAACACTTGGTACTCAAGGTTTTTTCAAATAAAATAAAGAAAAAAAAATCTAAACAAATTACATTCTCTTCATAACTAAAAAAATAAATAAATACATAGAGTTGCTGGTCATAGAATTAGAATATCATGAAAAAGTTGATTTATTTCAGTAATTCCATTCAAAAAGTGAAACTTGTATAATGTATACATTCATTTCACACAGACTGACATATTTCAAGTATTTATTTCTTTTAATGTTGATGATTATAACTGACAACAAATGAAAACCCAAAATTCAGTATCTCAGACTATTAGAATATTGTGGAGAGGTTTAATATTGAAGACACCTGGTGCCCCACTCTAATCAGCTAATGAACTAAAAACACCTGCAAAGGCCTTTAAATGGTCTCCAGTCTAGTTCTGTAAGCTACACCAGAGCCGTATAGAGAGAGAGTTGTGACAACTCCGTTCACGCCAATGGTTGGGTTTTTTCCAGCAATGGAGGCTCATGGAGCCTCACAATAGTTCCTGGAAGTGATCAGTTTATTATTGTAGCCAATGGAGATAGAGCTGATTAGACGGTTTGTGATGCACTTTTGAACAGGAAGATGTTATATTATCAGCATTTCTAAACACATTAATGTGTGCATTAAAGCAGTGATTCTCAACTGGTGGGTCGGGACCCAAAAGTGGGTCACAGACCTGTACTGGTTGGGTCACAGACAGCTGGTCAAAAATAAATTCATACTTAATATCTCACATGTTGGACTTGTCTTTTATTTTGAAATAAACTTTTCTTTTGACAGGCATGCTGTGAAATGCATGTTACACAGGAAAATACAGAGATTTATGTTTTAAAAAAGATTATATACGTGTGTTTTCAACAGCCTAGTTGAGAAAAAATTAATTTTTGGTAGAATTCCAAAAAAACTGGGTCACAATTTAATGAGCGTGGTAATATGTGGGTCCCAGGGTGAGACCAGTTGAGAACCCCTGCATTAAAGCATGTTAGTGGATTATCTCCTGCTAAACTACTACATTTTTATTTTTGTTTTTTTTTTGTATTTTCATTTTTTATTACTATTATAATCACTTTTTTAATTTGTGAGATACACTGCTGTTGTTTTCACGTTAAAAAAAAAAAAAAAATCAAGAGATTAGAAAATTAAGAGATCATTAGCAGATACACAGCGTTTACTTAGCACAGTTTTATACCCACATAGGCTACATATCTTTTTTATTAAATAAGCTTTTTGATTGTCTTATTTGTGGAAAAAGTGCAAATGAAGTGTTTAAAAATGATCGCTGACAGATTTTTTATTATAATACTTTTTTTCTTTTAATTTGCTCTTGCTGACTCTGCATAACTATTATTCTCCTCTCTGGTTCGGTTGGGAAGCCAAACATTTTCACTCCTTTTTCGGAACAAGTGGAGCATCATCATACAGCACAGCAAACTGTATGAGTTATTAATGTTTCTGACTTTGTCAGGCATTTATTTAATGAATTTATCTTGGTACATAAGCACATAGTAAAAAATCAAATGTCTATTTTTATACATGTATAAACACAATAAATATGTTTTCAATGTGTCCTGTCTGGATGTGGTGTTTTTTTAATGACCACTTTTAATGAAAATTCAAAGCAATACATCCTGTATACAAAACATATTAACACATTTTTTAACCAAATTAATGTTGGCCTTAACTCCGTCAAAAAAAGCAGGTAAGCTGTTTACACTATTATTAATACAAATTTATGTTTGGAAAATAAAAATTGTGGAACTACCTAAACATATTGTATATACACATACATATGACTACGTACTGTATAATGATCGTCAATCAATGCAGTTATTGATGACAATTTACCGAAAATCCAAGTTATGTCACGAGGAATCAATGGATTTGAATGGCCCGCCACTAACTTCCGGGAACAAATTCAGTCTTACATGAATCACGTGACAGTCAAGCATTTTGGACTTTGTTGTTGCAACTCTCTCTCTATACGACTCTGGGCTACACAATCATGGAGAAGACTGCTGACCTGACAGTTTGTCCAAAAGACCACCATTGACACCTTGTTCAAGGAGGGCAAGACACAAAAGGTCATGGCTAAAGAGGCTGTCTGTTCACAGAGCTCTGTGTCTAAGCACATTAATAGAGAGGGTTGGTAACTATCTCCAGATACACTTTTCAAGTTTTTGGTAGAAATGTTCATTATGTCCGGACAGATGTGAAGATCTTATGTATTCTGAAAAAGGAACAAAGAAAATCTGTCAACTGTAGCGTCTGTAAATCTGCAATAACTGCGACCAATGGGATTTTCACGGTTCGTTTTTTTTCAACCAATCACGTCTCCTGGTCTTCCTGCTCGTTCACGGCCCCGTGCGTGCACGAGCGTACATTAAAAAGCGCATCACCGTTGTTAGAGGAAGCCCGGAAGTAGACAACAGAATGGCGGAGAAAGTACCTATTCCACGTTTACTGGTAACGTCTTGCCCTGCTAAGAAGGGCAAGAAAAGAAAGACGTTTTTAGAAAAAGCTGCAAAAAGAGGTCTTTGGATTTAGCGATAGGAAAGACAAAAATCTGCATCGGAACATCTTTTGAACGATGGCGACAATTGAAGGAGGACAAGGGCCTGAAAACTGATGCTATGGTTGCTGAATTACTTTTGCACAGGTAAGGTTGTTTTGTTGCCTGGGTGATTGTGTTATCTTTTAAAATAGTGGAAGCAATTCAAGCTATTTGTCATATTAGCCAGATGTTAACGTTAGCGATACATGTCGCAAAGTATTTCTGTTGTTGGATTAGCCCGATGCTACTGTTGATTCTCTGTTAGTGCGAGCTAGTTTAGCAGCTACAGTGTGTACAGTATACAAGTGTGCGTGTTTTTTCGGGCAGGGAAATTACAATTCCAGTTGTATTACAGAAAGAAAAGAAAAGCAGCACTTGGGTGAAATAATATATAAATACAGAATATTAAATATAAAAAAGAAACCAGAATGTACAGAAATAAATAATAATAAAAAAGGTTTCTACAGACTACAGCTATACTCCTCTCTCTGTCTGTTATATTATCCCTGACTGGTAATTAGGCAAAAAGTGGCACTAAAAAGAAACAATAAGAAATGAAAACAACACTAAAAATAATAATTATAGACACGCAGAAAAGTAAGATGTTGTAAGGGAAACTGAATAACAAGGTGAAAATGAATAAGGTGCCAAATAAATGAAAATAATGATTATAATAAAATAAATTAGGTAAAAGATGTATTACTTATGTTCTAGGACAGTGGCAGACCAGCTGATCGATACTCTGAGTAGTGGTAAAGAAAAACTCATTATAATAAACCTTTGTTTTCAGGAGGACTACAACTTGGGGACGAATGTCGCCCTCCTTCTAAACGCTTTACTACCGGGTAACCTAATGCTAACATGCTAGCTTGGCCGCCACCGTTGATAGTAAATTAGTCACTTTTTTAACATATAAAATGATAAAGTATATCTTACCGCTGAATGCGACATCATACGCTTGGCTGAGGTCTGCTTCTGCGTGCGTGTTCACGTGAGTGAGGGGGGGTGGCTTCAGAGGAAGCACAGGGGGGAGGGGGAGTCGGAAGGCGGAGCTGTCGGAGCATGCTACATCGAAATCAAGCTAGGTTTAGAAAGTTACCGACCCTGCCCTTAATAGAGAGGCGAAGGGAAGGAAAAGATGTGGTAGAAAAAAGTGTACAAACAATAGAGATAACCAGGCCCTGGAGAGGATTGTGAAACAAAACCCATCACAAATGTGGGGGAGATTCACTAAGAGTGGACTGCAGCTGGAGTCAGTGCTTCAAGAACCACCACACAGACGTATGCAAGACATGAGTTTCAGCTGTTACATTCCATGTGTCAAACCACTCTTGAACAAGAGACAGCGTCAGAAGCGTCTCACCTGGGCTAAAGACAAAAAGGACTGGACTGCATTTTGCACGTCCTTTGGAAATCAAGGTCCCAGAGTCTGGAGGAAGAGAGGAGAGGCACAGAATCCATGTTGCTGGAGGTCGAGTGTAAGGTTTCCACAGTCAGTGATGGTTTGGGGTGACATGTCATGTGCTGGTGTTGTTCCACTGTGTTTCCTTAGGTCCAAGGTCAACGCAGCTGTTTACCAGGAAGTTTTAGAGCACTTTTTAATTCCTGCTGCTGACCAACTTTATGGAGATGCACATTTCATTTTCCAACTGGACTTGGCACCTGCACACAGTGCCAAAGCTACCAGTACCTGGTTTAAGGACCATGGTATTCCTGTTCTTGATTGGTCAGCAAACTCACCTGAACTTTACCCAATAGAAAATCTATGGGGGATTGTGAAGAGGAAGATGTGAGACGTCAGACCAACAATGCAGAAGAGCTGAAGGCCACTATCAGAGCAACCTGGGCTTTCATAACACCTGAACAGTGCCACAGACTGATTGACTCCATGCCACACCTCTTTGCTGCAGTAATTCAGGCAAAAGGAGCCCAAACTAAGTATTGAGTGCTGTACAAGCTCATACTTTTCATGTTCATACTTTTCAGTATCGGTCTTAAGTAATACTAATTTTCTGAGAATCTGAATTTGGGATTTTTATTAGTTGTCAATTATAATCATCAAAATTAAAGAAATAAACATTTGAAATATATTAGTCTGTGTGTAATGAATGAATATAATATACATGTTTCACTTTTTGAATGGAATTATTGTAATAAATACACTTTTTCATGAATTTCTCATTTTATGACCAGCACCTGTAGATCTGAACTCAGAGGTGGATCAAGTTAACCACTTTAACTATGCCTAAAATCATCTGTCCTTGAATATAATTTTTAAAAAAAACCTAAAACCTCTGATAGTTTGTGTCTCTGTCGACCAATGTTGGCTTTCTGAACTTTATTCTGTTCATTGCCTGTGGAGACACAGAGGTGATGGAAACTATTCAGTCATTTCATAGTTTTCTAATGAACTGAATGTGTTCCAGTCTTGTGGATGGACTTGTCCATTGTCCATGTACTTGAAGAAAACATGTCATTTCATAAAACAAAAGGTTCTTGGAGTTTACAAGCTCTTAGATCAGTGATCTGCAGCCACCGGCCTGTGCAACAAATAAATAATAATGGTTAACACTTTACTTGAAGTTTTAACCATAACGCTGACATTTTATGCTGTAATTATTATAACATGAGACCTGTCATTATGAATGAGGTGTTCTGAAGGCTGTCATTAGGTTTTGTTTGTTACCCATAACTCTACCAAACCACATTAGATCCTCCACTTAACCCAAAAAATGCCAACATAGCTCCAAAGATGTCATCATTTAGCAAATTGTCATAATTGAGCAAACATACTCAATAACAGCCTTCATGACACTTTATTTATGTTAATGACAGATAATGACAGCGTAAAAAGATTTGTATTTTATTTCCGTGGTTGGTTTTGAAAAATTCCTACTTACGCTTTAACGCTTATCACTCTGATGTAGCATGCCTCAATAGCCTTAATGCACTTAGCCATACACACACACACACACACACACACACACACACACACACACACACGCACACACACACACACACACACACACACACACACACACACACACACACACACACACACACACACACACACACACACACACTTTAAACTAACAAACTTTATACACTGTTCTAAAACTCTGACCACACACTACAAGCATACTTTACAGTACACATTAATAATGTACACAAAGTAAAAATGAGCTGCTGAAAGACATTTATTCATCCAGACATTGAACTCATCTTACATTAACTTCCTATAAATCACCTGCTTCAATTTCTCCACACTTGTCACCAGACTGGCTTAACTGATTACACAACATAAGCACAATACGCACAACTATAACATCACATTTCACTCTCACCATAAACCAATCGACTCTTCACCACCCCTTCCATGTTCCTACCCTGACTCCCTCTTCCCTGTTCCCTTCCCCCTCAGATAGGTGTAACACTGCCCTCTCTTTTTATATTCTCCCTTTAATAAAGTGTTTCTTACCCTTCCTTAGGGAGGGCTGGTGATGGTCACAATTATGCAATAAAATAATATCATTTATTTAATTGCAATAACAAAACATGCATTGTTGTCAATAAGAGATTGCACTACATGGCTCCTTTATTCTCAAATCCCTCAGTAAACAATGAACATCAATGGAGAATTTATTGTGCAACAGGGTCTTTTTGCTGACATTATTTAATTAAAATCAGGAGTTATTTGGTGCTTTTCATCCTACTTACTCTCTCTCTATCTGCCCCTCTGATCATTGGCCTCTTTAATAGACTTCGTCACACGTGTCATTAAAAATCAGGTGTCAAGTCATGACACATTGGCTGTAAAGATCAATTTATTAGCTTTCAGACACTGTTAGAATTTATTCAATAGATCAATTATTGGCGGAGTTATGACAGTTTAAAGCAGCCTAATGTGATTTCGGTGATACGTTCAGGGTCCGTGGGACACCAGTAATCCCATGAATATTACGCACCGGACAGGACTTAAAAAGTGGCAATGAGCTGGTAAAACAAACGTATAGTCACCCCATGTAAATATTTTATTTTTAGAGGTCATAAAATGTTTAAATATCCCACAATAATGCTCACAAATAAAAAATAAAAAATGGGCCGTGTAACTTGTTCAGTTTTGTACGCGTGTCCGTGAACTGACGTCAGAGCCATGGCAACGAGGAGGATGCGACTTTTAAAGTCACCTGTTAACGTCCAACGTTCACTGTGAGCAGCGAGACGAGAGAGGAGAGCTGTGAGCAACTTTGAGCTGAGAAACATTTACAAAACACACAGAAAGTCTTTACGAGACTTGTACCAGACCAGAGGAAGACTTGAGACCAGGACCAGAAGAAGACTTTATACCAGGACCAGAGGAATACTTTATACCAGGAGGAGAAGAAGACGTTAGACCAGTAGGTGACCATGGCCCCGCGCATGGCCCAAGGTAAGACATGTTTTTATTATTATCTGATATTCATACTTTAATCATTTTAGCATCAAACGTGTTATGATTTAAAATAGTCATTATTCTAGGTCTGAATCAGGTTTAAGGCGTTTATATTTATATTAAAGACCTACAGAAAATGGTTGATAGTTTTCATTTTTCATGTGTTTAACGTTTGTTTTTGTGATAATTTGACTCTGATGTGATACTTGTAGTGAGCGTTTGAGCTGCTGAGACTGTTTTACAGAGTTTTATTTACTATTTACTTAAGTCCTGTTCTGAGGTAGCTTTGATGGAAATGTGTATTTTATTTCCTACATTATTTTCAGTCCATTTGTTACATTTTATAGAAAAAATGGATACTTTGACTTCACTGCACTTCCCATGAGCACCTGAATTAGCTGTTATGATTTAGTTTTGGTTTGTTTTTTAGACTTAAAGAATGTTGCTGACTGGGTAAAATGTATTTACCATGGATGCTGTTTGCATTGTTTGTAATTTAATATTTCTTGGTTTATTCTACTCATGTCAGTGATGTTTAATCTGTTACTACATACTTTATTTCCTACATTGATTATTTTCTTGATGTAGAAATATTTCTCCTTATTTAAGTTTAAATGGCTTATTTTTTTTCCTCTTATTTAATTATATTTTTTTATTCACAGTTTAAGCATGTACAATCCAAAGTTTAAAAAAGCATTGCAACAATTAATAAAACGTAGCATGTTTTAGATCACACATTACTGCAATACCCCTCTGTTTGGTTGTTGTTCCATATATACATTACTGTGTGTAGGTCTGAGAAAATACAATACATCTAATAATTATATTTCTTACTATTGTGAACCATAGTAAATTGAATTGAAATATCACTCTTTATTAACCATGTTTTTCTTTTTTCTTTTTTTCAGATTTAGTCCATGTGTGGGCCTCACCTGAGGGTTTGGTTCCACCCTGGGTCGAGGCTCCGGCTTTGGCCCTGGACTTGTACGACCCCCTGGGTTCGGACCCAGAGTTGGTCGACCCAGACTGGGTCGACCACCTGGGTTTAGACCCAGTGTGGGTCGACCACCTGGGTTTAGACCCAGAGTGGGCCGACCCCCTGGGTTTAGACCCAGAGTGGGCCGACCCCCTGGGTTCGGACCCAGAGTTGGTCGAGCCAGACTGTGCCGACCCCCTGGGTTCGGACCCAGAGTGGGCCGACCCTCTGGGTTCTGAACCAGTGTGGGTCGACCTCCTGGGTTTAGACCCAGAGTGGGCCCAACTTCCTGTCCTAATAGAGGCAGCTGAGTTTGACATGTTTGCTTGTAATATTTCTGAGTTCTTTGTTTACAGTGACCCTGACAGTGAAGGTGTGGATCTGCACTTGGACGTGGAACGCTGAGGAGTCTCCAGCTCTATCCATAGTTGTATTTGCACCAAGGTTTGTGTATATCATCAACTTTCTGTGTTTTTGACCTCTGTAGTGTCTTGACCGTTATGTAAATAGTTGTTGTAGGTGGTAAGTCATAGCTGGCCTTTGCGTCTTGCGGGACAGTTCATGTCCCAGGCAGCGTCTGGCACCAGGACCTTTTTAGATAGTAAGCATTTTATTTTTAGTTTCTTTATGATGGGCCACAGTCGGCGTGGTTCTCCTGTCACTTTAATAAAACATGCATGTATATTATGTTAAGTTAGGTTGTTAAGAGTTAAAGATAAACTTTTTATTCCCAGCATGTGGGATGAACGAGGGAAGAAAAGATGGAGGACAGGAGGAGACATCAACAGAGGACGGAGATGAAGAAAGACTTCTATCAATGTAAGCAAAGCCTCCCATTTACACAGAAAGACACTGAACACATGTTTATTGTAAAAATGGACATTACTTTAAAATAATGCCTGTAAAGTGTCAGACAGGAGTGCCAGCATCTACTGATGGAGGTGTAGAAGAAGAACGATGGAGGATGGGAGCACCAGCATCCACAACAGCCCACTGAAGTGTCCCACACTCAGCCTCAGGAGGAGACATCAGAGGACAGAAAGACTTCTATTCACTAAAACAATGTAAGCAAAACCTCTTATTTACACAGAATGACAATAAACACATGGATTTTTTTAATATATATATATATATTTTTTTTTTTTTTCCTGCAGTCTGTGCCTACTCCTCACCCTCCACTCTCTTTTCTGTTTCAGGTGTCTTGATGCTGGAGATGGCGGTTCCTGATCGATGGCTCACGGCTCAACTAGTCTAGGACACATGGATGGACTATTCTTCTATCCTATTCTGTTTGTCCCTCTGTTCACTAACCCCAACCAGTTGAAGCGGATGGCTGCCACCTCTGAACCTGGTTCCGCTGGAGATTTCTTCCTATAAAAAAGAGGGAGTTTTTTCTTCCCACTGTCGCTAAATGCTTGTTCATGTGGATCTTGTTGGGTTCTTTCTTCTTTTTTACTATCGCTTTTATATTTTGTTTAACGTTTTGAGATGACTTTGTTGTATTTTGCTCTATATAAATAAAGTTGAATGTTTAATATCAAAATGCCAAATATAAAAATAGAGGTTATTTTGTACACATGTGTAAAATGTCTTGTGTGATTGCAGAGATCAGATGGTCCCAGATGTTTGTCACCACAGCAGAGAATGAGACAGCAGTAGTCTAGTCTACATGGACTGCTTTGGTTTAAACTATATTAAATAAAATCATAAAAACTTGAACTTGGTGAAATGCTTTGTGTGCTTAATAAACTAACTTTCCATTAGAACCTGAGCTCATCTTCATCACAGGATGTTTCTTCATCAGTTCTTCTTACAGACTGAGTTAGCTCACACATAGACATTATTTATGTAATATGACATTTAGAATCATTTTTCTGACACAGAAAGATTAGCTTAATCTAAGGTTTTAATAATGAAAACAGAGTGATCTAACATTATAATGCATACATTCCAAATCTGTTTTTTTGGAGAGTGTTGATGTCTGAATGCAGATTAAAAAAAAATATATATAATTCATTTATGTTTTGCTTAAATTGAGCCAATTATTATTATTATTTTTTACACCAAGTGGTTTTAATAGGAACAAATTATCACTGAATTTAAGTAGGTCTTACTAAAAACTAAATTAATGTTGTTTGGTATTTGCAAAAACAATGCTCCTGCACAGTTATTGATAGATGGTGTAAATATTGACATAGATCATGAAAATAAGTTTCTGCGCATAATATTTGATGAAATGGAAAAGGACAACGTGACTAAACCAGGTTCCATCAAAGTAAACACACAAAAAGGCTCCAAAAACAGCTAAAATGACAGATGACTACAAAAATACACTAACACTAACAGAAAAACACACACAATGAGAGAAGATTATACTATATATGAAACAAAAACACAAATACACAAACTGACTCCAAAAACAAATGTACACATTGTTCTATAACACATTGTTGGCGATGTAAACATGTTTGTCATACAAATAAAGCTGTTTTTAATTGAAATGAGAGAGAGAGAGAGCAGGTATCCTGAACACATTGTAAAAACCACTGAAATGATGGCAGTTTTTATTTTTTAGGAACTTTAGTATTTCATGCTGTATTCTATGTTGAATGTTCAGTTGTCCCCAGTAGAGGGAACCATTTCCTTTTGTATGAAATGCAACATCTGTCTCCACATCTGTAACTTCAGACTGAGTGGAGAGGCATACACTTCTTTAGCATGTCTCTGACTGTTTCTGACATCTATTTTACGTTTAATGCAATGTTGTCTGCACTCTATATGTTTATAAAAACAGAAAACAATAGATAATCTGTTAATATTTTGACCATTGTCTCCTGACAAAATCAATCATTATCCTCTTGTATGTAAATGTTGCAACATCATCCCCTATTGTCCTATTATAGCAGCTGCTGTGTAATGATGATCCCATTCCAGTCTAATGATGATCACAGTATTAGTGCTTCAATATGCTTTTTAATAATCCCTGGCATCCATTCAGGAATGAAACACCATCTTTAAAACATGCTTGTGTCAATACAACATGGAACAGTTCTTCTCAATATTATTTTCTTACTACATTGTTAGTATTTTTTAGAGTTTTATAAATGTTTTCAGTTGAAGCAAATATGTTTGTTAGATCCTCCTTGAAATCATGTGGATGTTCATGTGGATCTTGTTGGGTTCATTCTTCTTTTTTACTATGGACTTTATATTTTGTTCAGCGTTTTGAGATGACTTTGTTATATTTTGCTCTGTATAAATAAAGTTGAATTGAATTGAAGTTGAATGTTTAATATCAAAATGCCAAATATAAAAATAGAGGTTATTTTGTACACGTGTAAAATGTCTTGTGTGATTGCAGAGATCAGACGGTCCCAGATGTTTGTCACCACAGCAGAGAATGCGACAGCAGTAGTCTAGTCTACATGGACTGCTTTGATTTAAACTATATTAAATAAAATCATAAAAACTTGAACTTGGTGAAATGCTTTGTGTGCTTAATAAACTAACTTTCCATTAGAACCTGAGCTCATCTTCATCACAGGATGTTTCTTCATCAGTTCTTCTTACAGACTGAGTTAGCTCACACATAGACATTATTTATGTAATATGACATTTAGAATCATTTTTCTGACACAGAAAGATTAGCTTAATCTAAGGTTTTAATAATGAAAACAAAGTGATCTAACATTATAATGCATACATTCCAAATCTGTTTTTTTGCCTAACTTGAAGCAATTATTATTATTTCTAGAACGTCAGAGGTATGTATTCAATAAACATCTCATGAATAAACTTTAAAAAAAAGGAACTAAATCTTGCACAATTACAACTTGATTTATCTTTCTACAAAGACATCTGCATAAAATAAGAGTCAAAATGAAATAAAATAAAACCAATGAATACAAGTTTAAAGAATAAAAATGTATCAGGCTCTAAGTATAGCTACAATTATGAACTGTAAAACAGTGTCATACCAAATGTGCCATGTGGGTAACAACATAAAACAACAATAGGTAGAAACTTTAACTTGCACTGAAGAAAGTGGCTGGTCGTAACAGTTGGGTGTAGAAATGTAATGAATAGCTTTACTTCTTATAAACAGATTTAGAAACATAATCACAAAAGTATAAATACCCATAAAAGCAACTCAATTACAGTAACATGAGTAATTGTAATCCATTACTTTCACCTCTGCTTACTGTATATTAATTCCAGTAGAACGTGCACCAGTAGTCCATGCTTTTGTTACCTCTAGACTGGATTATTGTAACTCTCTTTTAGCAGGCTGCCCGAGCAAGTCGCTTAAGACACTTCAGCTGGTTCAAAATGCTGCAGCACGTGTACTGACTAAAACTAGGAGAAGAGATCACATTACTCCTGTATTAGCCTCTCTGCATTGGCTTCCCATAAAATATAGAATAGAATTCAAGATTCTTCTTCTCACTTATAAAGCCCTAAATGGACAGGCACCAGTCTATCTCAAGGAGCTTGTAGTGCCATACAATCCCCCCAGAACACTACGCTCTCAAAATGCTGGACTACTCGTTGTTCCATTCATCTCTAAAAGTAGTTTAGGAGGAAGAGCTTTCAGTTATCAGGCCCCACTTCTCTGGAACCATCTACCAACCACGGTTCGGGGGGCAGACACCCTCTCTACCTTTAAGGTTAGGCTCAAAACATTCCTCTTTGGTAAAGCTTTTAGTTAGGAACCAGCTCATAGCTCATAATTAAGATGCAATAGGCATAGACTGCCGGGGGGGGGGGTCTGGCATGCTCGGTTGGAGAGAGGTTGGAGAGGGCGTTAAGAGAGAGGTCATTTAGGTTAGAGAGGGACCGGAGAGGGTCCCATTCCTCTTTCAAACACTCCCTCTATGTCTGCTTCTTCCCTTGTGTGTTTGCTCCTGTACTCCTTCTGGCTTTTGTCTTGCAGGTCCGTGGGATCCTTAGTGTGGAGTTACAGAGTCTCAGCGGCTCTGTCTCCACCCTCTCCTCTGCACACACCCAACACAGCATAACGTGGATGGCTGTTCATCATAGGAATGGGATCCACACAAGGTTCCTGCTGCTTAACAGAAGGTTTTCCTTGCCGCCATGATGAATTCATGTTGGGTGTGGGATACATATGTATGTGTATATACGTATATATGCATATGTGTGTATCCATAAAATGAAGAGTCCGTCCTTAAGACTGCTCTACTGTAAAGTGCCTTGAGATACCATTGGTTATGATTTGGCGCTATACAAATAAAGATTGATTGATTGATTGATTGATAGAGGTGCAGGTGTTGAAAACTCTGACTCTTTAACCCAGCACATAGAGCTTCTTGTTGTGAGGCACAAGCCATAACCACTCTATCATAAAATGTTAAAAATGCTCTAAAATGCTGTGGAATTTCCAATTTTCAATTCAATATTCAAACACCACAGCAGCAGGACAAAGAATTCACTATTTTGCACAAACTAAAGTCAATGCAGTGTTTCCCTGATGTTAGGCTGATCATATTTTGATTTCCAGAGAACACTTGGTACTCAAGGTTTTCTTCAATATGCTTTGTAATACAAATATGTATTACAGTAGGTAAGTAGCGATCTTCTGTAAAGTTTTTTTTTTTTTTTCAAATTAAATAAAGAAAAAAAAACCAAATTACATTCTCTTCATAACTAAAAAAATAAATAGATACATAGAGTTGCTGGTCATAGAATTAGAATATCATGAAAAAGTTGATTTATTTCAGTAATTCCATTTAAAAAGTGAACCTTGTATAATGTATACATTCATTTCACACAGACTGACATATTTCAAGTATTTATTTTTTTTAATGTTGATGATTATAACTGACAACAAATGAAAACCCAAAATTGAGTATCTCAGACTATTAGAATATTGTGGAGAGGTTCAATATTCAAGGCAAGGCAAATTTATTTGTATAGTGCATTTCATACACAAGACAACTCAATGTGCTTTACATGATAAAACATTCAATTGTTTAAAATCAATAAGAACATTTAAAATCATCAGTAAAATCAATTAAAATCATCAGTAAAATCAATTAAAATCATCAGTAAAATCTATTAAAATCAACAAACACATTACATCAACAACATGACCAAAATCTTTCTCTCAATCATACACAGTAGAGAAAAAACTTTAACTTTGATTTAAAAATGTTCACATTAGATGCTGACTTCAGCTCTGCAGGCAGTTTGTTCCACTTCTTTGCAGCATAACCACTAAAAGCAGCATCACCATGTTTACTGTGAGCTCTGGGCTCCACTATCTGACCTGTGTCCATAGATCTGAGAGACCTGCTGGGTTCATACCTGACTAACATGTCACTGATGTATTCTGGACCAAACCCATTCACAGATTTATACACCAGCAGCAGAACTTTAAAGTCTATTCTGAGGCTGACTGGGAGCCAGTGGAAAGACTTTAAAACTGGAGTAATGTGTTCTGACCTCTTTGTTCTGGTTAAGACCTGAGCTGAAGACACCTGGTGCCCCACTCTAATCAGCTAATGAACTAAAAACACCTGCAAAGGCCTTTAAATGGTCTCCAGTCTAGTTCTGTAAGCTACACCAGAGCCGTATAGAGAGAGAGTTGTGACAACTCCGTTCACGCCAATGGTTGGGTTTTTTCCAGCAATGGAGGCTCATGGAGCCTCACAATAGTTCCTGGAAGTGATCAGTTTATTATTGTAGCCAATGGAGATAGAGCTGATTAGACGGTTTGTGATGCACTTTTGAACAGGAAGATGTTATATTGTCAGCATTTCTAAACACATTAACGTGTGCATTAAAGCAGTGATTCTCAACTGGTGGGTCGGGACCCAAAAGTGGGTCACAGACCTGTACTGGTTGGGTCACAGACAGCTGGTCAAAAATAAATTCATACTTAATATCTCACATGTTGGGCTTGTCTCTTATTTTGAAATAAACTTTACTTTTGACAGGCATGCTGTGAAATGCATGTTACACAGGAAAATACAGGGATTTATGTTTTAAAAAAGATTATATACGTGTGTTTTCAACAGCCTAGTTGAGAAAAAATTAATTTTTGGTTGAATTCTAAAAAAACTGGGTCACAATTTAATGAGCGTGGTAATATGTGGGTCCCAGGGTGAGACCAGTTGAGAACCCCTGCATTAAAGCATGTTAGTGGATTATCTCCTGCTAAACTACTACATTTTTATTTTTGTATTTTCATTTTTTATTACTATTATTATCACTTTTTTAAATTGTGAGATACACTGCTGTTGTTTTCACGTTAAAAAAAAAAAATCAAGAGATTAGAAAATTAAGAGATCATTAGCAGATACACAGCGTTTACTTAGCACAGTTTTATACCCACATAGGCTACATATCTTTTTTATTAAATAAGCTTTTTGATTGTCTTATTTGTGGAAAAAGTGCAAATGAAGTGTTTAAAAATGATCGCTGACAGATTTTTTATTATAATACTTTTTTTCTTTTAATTTGCTCTTGCTGACTCTGCATAACTATTTTTCTCCTCTCTGGTTCGGTTGGGAAGCCAAACATTTTCACTACTTTTTCGGAACAAGTGGAGCATCATCATACAGCACAGCAAACTGTATGAGTTATTAATGTTTCTGACTTTGTCAGGCATTTATTTAATGAATTTATCTTGGTACATAAGCACATAGTAAAAAATCAAATGTCTATTTTTATATATGTATAAACACAATAAATATGTTTTCAATGTGTCCTGTCTGGATGTGGTGTTTTTTTAATGACCCCTTTTAAAGAAAATTCAAAGCAATACATCCTGTATACAAAACATATTAACACATTTTTTAACCAAATTAATGTTGGCCTTAACTCCGTCAAAAAAAGCAGGTAAGCTGTTTACACTATTATTAATACAAATTTATGTTTGGAAAAAAAAATTGTGGAACTACCGAAACATATTGTATATACACATACATATGACTATGTACTGTATAATGATCGTCAATCAATGCAGTTATTGATGACAAATTACCAAAAATCCAAGTTATGTCACGAGGAATCAATGGATTTGAATGGCCCGCCACTAACGTCCGGGAACAAATTTAGTCTTACATGAATCACGTGACAGTCAAGCATTTTGGACTTTGTTGTCGCAACTCTCTCTCTATACGACTCTGGGCTACACAATCATGGAGAAGACTGCTGACCTGACAGTTTGTCCAAAAGACCACCATTGACACCTTGTTCAAGGAGGGCAAGACACAAAAGGTCATGGCTAAAGAGGCTGTCTGTTCACAGAGCTCTGTGTCCAAGCACAATAATAGAGAGGCGAAGGGAAGGAAAAGATGTGGTAGAAAAAAGTGTACAAACAATAGAGATAACCAGGCCCTGGAGAGGATTGTGAAACAAAACCCATCACAAATGTGGGGGAGATTCACTAAGAGTGGACTGCAGCTGGAGTCAGTGCTTCAAGAACCACCACACAGACGTATGCAAGACATGAGTTTCAGCTGTCACATTCCATGTGTCAAACCACTATTGAACAAGAGACAGCGTCAGAAGCGTCTCACCTGGGCTAAAGACAAAAAGGACTGGACTGCATTTTGCATGTCCTTTGGAAATCAAGGTCCCAGAGTCTGGAGGAAGAGAGGAGAGGCACAGAATCCATGTTGCTGGAGGTCGAGTGTAAGGTTTCCACAGTCAGTGATGGTTTGGGGTGACATGCCATGTGCTGGTGTTGTTCCACTGTGTTTCCTTAGGTCCAAGGTCAACGCAGCTGTTTACCAGGAAGTTTTAGAGCACTTCATGCTTCCTGCTGCTGACCAACTTTATGGAGATGCAGATTTCATTTTCCAACTGGACTTGGCACCTGCACACAGTGCCAAAGCTACCAGTACCTGGTTTAAGGACCATGGTATTCCTGTTTTTGATTGGTCAGCAAACTCACCTGAATTTTACCCAATAGAAAATCTATGGGGGATTGTGAAGAGGAAGATGTGAGACGTCAGACCAACAATGCAGAAGAGCTAAAGGCCACTACTATTCATGTTCATACTTTTCAGTATCGGTCTTAAGTAATATTCTAATTTTCTGAGAATCTGAATTTGGGATTTTTGTTAGTTGTCAATTATAATCATCAAAATTAAAAGAAATAAACATTTGAAATATATTAGTCTGTATGTAATGAATGAATATAATATACAAGTTATTCAGTCATTTCATAGTTTTCTAATGAACTGAATGTGTTCCAGTCTTGTGGATGTACTTGTACATTGTCCATGTACTTGAAGAAAACATGTCATTTCATAAAACAAAAGGTCCTTGGTGTTTACAAGTTCTTAGATCAGTGATCCCCACACTGTGAGAAAAAAAATTGTCAAATTTACGGTAAAATACTGGCAGCTGTGGTTGCCAGTATTTTACCGTTAAAAAATACAGTATAATACATGAGGAACATAAATGGATTTAGCGTAGATTTTACAATAGCAACCACTAAATCTAGAACAATCTAAAGATTCTCATATATAACCAAGGTAGTGAATATTACTAATAAACAATAAGAAAATTGACATTTCATCTATAAAACAGACTGAACAGGTCATGTGTTGTGTTTCTATACTCGCAAAGCAGCATAGATCTTGAGTATACAGCATGTGTCCATATTTATATGGCTGGTAATCCATGAAGGAATGAATAAACATAAAACAAAAAGTCACTTGCCCCTGACCGATCAAGAGTAATGAGTCACTGGGTCCTGCCTTGGTTAAGGAAAACACTCAAACGTGTAGTGGAGTTTCTAATGCACATGATGTTGAAGATAGAAGCTCTGCTGGAGTACTGAGATGTCCATCAGGAGTTCACTATGGACTGGCAGGATCTCCTCTGTAGAAAAACATGGACACAAAGTTTCAAAAGTTTGATCAGTGCTTGAGCAAAATGTACAGTAATGAACAAAACCTGTTGTCAAAAACAGGTCCAATGATAAATTATTTAAGTAGTAAGTTTGCAGTTCTTAAATCTATTTATGTAAAAGTGATACACAGCACAGCCCTAATTATAATCATTATTTGTGTTACACTGTATTTAAGTTTCCCATTGATTTATTATAGAACTTGAAGTTAATGACTCAATGTGACGGTGACTTATTTTATAGTGTCAGTTTCCTTCATTGTATGAAACTACTCACCTGGACAATGAACCTGACCTAGACTGATTAAGATTTGTGTTTTCTGTCCATCTTTCTTTAGTTAAATTGATCAATACCCTTGCTTACCTCTTATTGAATCTTTAGGTGCAGACTTAATTGAAGATGGTGAGGGCCTCGTACAGACAGGGTGTGATGTTTAGGGAAACCAAAGAATTCATACAGGTGTCATCATTTCTGCCAGAAGACTCACAGCAACGTTGGCAATGAAGCTTTGATTGTGGACTGGTTAGATCCCTTCTGCATTCAGAAAGAAAAAAACAAAAAGGGCATACACCATAAATAAAAACAATGACAAAAATAAGACAAGAAATTAAAAGAAAATAAGTGCAAAACAAGTTTCCCAATATTGACACTGTGCAAGTTTGTGCTGCTTTACATACGAGTGATGACCAATACATCGGCCAGCTGATATTATTGGCCGATGTGGGCTGGTGCGTTCGCCGATCCGCATTATATACAAAGAGCAGAAATGTTTTTTACTTCATCTTGTTCTACATCACCTGTTTTTAATATTTGTTAAATATTTTTTACTTGTCGTTCTACCTGACCTTTATTAATTTCAATAAACGTTTGTTCTTTTAAAATTGAGACTCGTACCATTTGTGATCATCATTGTGTAATTTTCATGATGTAAATCCCTATTCCATACTAGGGATGGACCTATATCGGTTTTTAGGGCCGATACAGATTTTTTTTCCATCAGCCTTCGCCGATGACCGATACAGACGGCTGATTTTCTTGAGCCGATATTTGAAGCCGATACTACTTTTGCTCCCTCAATTTACGTCATAAAAACTACACAACGATGATAACAAATGGTATGAGTCTCAATTAAAAAAAAGAAAATTTATTGAAATTAACAAAGGTGAGTTAGAACGACACCAAGTAAAAAATATTTAACAAATAATGAAAACAGACGATGTAGAACAAGAAGTAAAAATAATTTCTGCTCTCTGTAAATAATACGGATCGGCGAACGCAGCAGCCCACATCGGCCAATGCCGATACACGTAAAAAACGCAAAAATCGGCCGATGTATCGGTTCAGTAATAGGCTAAATTACTTCTCAAGTATCATTATTTAGACGTTGAGTTTTATACAATGACATAAGTAGTTGTTTGCTTTGGGCTGAGGTTTATCCAAACTACTTAAATGGTTTTTTTTTTTTTACTTCCTGGTATAAGTTAATTTAAAAAATGTGCATGCCTTAAATGTATTATAATAAAACATTTAACCAAAGATACATTAGTTGGTTGTGGTAATTTTAGCTGAATGTTTTTCAACAATTTGATTTAAACTACGGTGTAACAGTTAGGCAAGTGTCAAAAGGGTAAAACAAAAAATCTACCTAATGCTACAAATAAAGTAACCTCGAACCTTGTATGTATGAAATGAATAGTTGAATTTTTTTCTCAACTTTACTTTGGCAGTGACCAAATTCTAGATTTTTGGGGGCACACAACCAAGCTAGAAAATGGTGAAGATTTCTAATGTATACTTAATTTGGATTTTAGATAAATGAGCAAAAATCCTTGCAGCCTGTGACTCTATTGAAAAATACAGCAGTTTAAAGGGGACATATCATGGTTTTAAATCCTTCCTTTTTAGATATAAATCATACAGTTGTGGTCTATATAAAGCGGAACTGCACTGCTTGGGTCTGAATTCCTCATCATTATAGCTCCCCAGACCCCTTTTCTGATGTGCTTCTAAGAGCAACTCATTTTGGTGCGGTCTCTTTAAATGCAAATGAGACACTTCATACCCCGCCCCCTCTCCAGGTTCAACTCCACCCTGCTCGGCCATTTTTGTAGTTTGATAGAAGAGATATGGCCATGTAGCGGCGCAGAAAAAGTTTATTCACACGTTATTTACACAATGTCAACAACGGAATACTTGTCCATCCAGCCTTACATGTTTGAGCCAGAGTCTGACCTGGCGGAGCGAGATGAAAATGAAGATGATGAACCTGCAGAACCCTAACAAGTGAGCTAACACAAGCACCGAGCTAACGCTAGCGCCAAGCTAACGTCACGAAATGCATTTTAATAGTCTTTTCGGAGACAAAAACGGCAAAATGAAAAGACTAATGAAAACTTTAGACCTAAATAAAACCGCGTAGGCCATATCATCAAGGATCTAAAACGAGCACACAGCGCTAACAAAACAATGGCAGGGACGTCTTATCAAAACACTTTTTAGCGTTATTTACAGCTTACCGAAGTGCTCTGTTTGTCGTCTCCAAAGATAGAAGGAATTGACCCCTCAATCAGACAAAGTCTTTCGGCAAATCCTTCTTCATACTGGCGGAGGTTGCAGAAGCAGTCATCCTTGAAGTGCTGCGAGCGCACAAAAATGACCTTACCCACAAATGTGGGTACATTTCCGTGAAAAATAAAACTCAACCAGGCACTTTGAAAAGGTTCTGATGCTGGGAGACAGTGTAATGAAGCGTGTGGGTTACTACATCCAACAACCAAACATATTGATTTCTCCTCTCGTAACTTCTGCATCCTGGAGCTTGGACTACAAAATAAAAGCGAGAAATAAAAATGGCGGATTGCTCGAAGTGTTGGGCCTGGAGTCGATGTCCTAATTTGGCAGTTCCGCTGACGTTATTGTTCAAAAAACGTAATAGATAATCGAAAAATCGAAACAGATTGAAAAATATGACCAAAACAGAATATAAAGATATCAACAGAGCACCTGAAGAGACTAATTTGAACTTTTCTGTGCTTCTAAACAATCTAAATATACATTAAAATGCATTTAAGGGCTAAAAAAGTGGATTTAGCATGACATGTCCCCTTTAAGACATAACCACAGAGCCTAAAATGCACAGACTACATATTACAATCAAATGACTAAACACACAGTCAATAACATTAAGAGTTAGACCATCCAAGTAGTCAAAATGGTAAAATACTGTACATACCAAATATTTCCAACCAAGGTTTTATTCCATCTTCAACATGTTATTCTCGCTGTTGTCTTGACACTGTTTCACCTGTCACTCTCTTCTGATGCTCTTCACAAAAACAAAACAGTAATATTGTAAAAAGAAAGGAAAAAATAATTAGAAAATTTGCCTTAAACGTGCCATACTTGGTACATGTCTGCTAGCAGTCGGCTTCATTACACCTAAATAAACGTGGTTCATTCCGATGCAGTTTACAATGAACAATTACAATGATGACTAAACTACTTTACCACATAAATTACAGGTAAACATGTCTTCAGGTACTTTGGTAATTCATCCCTAACAAATTAAGCATATCAAACACAGAAATTAATCACGGGCAATGCTTTCCTCACCACAGCAATGCTAACTTAATAAACATATCGATCATAGCTGTGCTGGTGGGTTTTTATGACAGATATAACTTGAAGTCACATGTACTCACCTCACGAGTTCATTTAAAGCTGCCAGGATGTCTAAAAAGTCCAAAGATGCTGTGGTCCAAGCATCTAAAATGGCGCTGGTACGAATTCAAAACTGCGTCCATTAACGAGGTCACCAGGTGTCCAGGTAAAAAGAGCGGTCTGTACACGTCTCAGCAGCGAGCCACGCTATTGGTCTTTGTCAGATGACGTGTTCTTCTTCTTCTTCGTTTTGTTTTTTTGGCGACTGACACCTGGTGTTGCAGGTGCACTACCGCCACCTACTGTATTGGAGAGTACCTTTAACTGAGAGGACCCTTTTAACTTTAAATTAAAACACTTAAGGTGGTCTGATAATATGGCGTGAGACATAACAGAACATAAAGTTGTTTTTAAATATATAATTAAAAAACGATTATTTAAATCAATTTTATTCAGCAACCTTAAACTTTATTTTATACATATGTTTTTGCTGTTGATTTTTTTTATGAAAAGGTTAACAATGTTATACTGCAGACCAAACTATTAATGTGCATATCAGTATCTGAATTAAAAAATAAATAAATAAAAAAAGATAAAATTTTATTGTCTTTTGCTGCTAATATTTGCCTTTTTTAATAGTATTTACTGGTTGTATTTTTACAGTGGACCCTATTTTTTAACATTTTGCTTCTGTAAAAATGAAGGTTTTTGTTTGCTTAGCAATCAACAGATTTATATTGTAAATTCTAATGTGCACAACCCCATAAGATGTAGTTTTGGCCGAATAATGCCGTAAAATCTAAGGTTTTCAAACATTTTTTTTCATTACGATATTTACTTTTAAAATGTATGTATGTTTATTTGTTTCTACAGAAAGTCTTTATCATTTCAACATTTTATTACAGTAAAAATTGAAGTTTTGTCCAGTTTCACAATTAACTGTTATTCGATGTATTTATTACAGTAAAAGGACGTTTTGGGTTTTACGCTACTTTACTGTTGGAATTTGACAGTCTTTTGCTGTATATTTTACGGACTTTTTTTTACAGTGCAGCCACCGGCCTGTGCAACAAATAAATAATAATGGTTAACACTTTACTTGAAGTTTTAACCATAACGCTGACATTTTATGCTGTAATTATTATAACATGAGACCTGTCATTATGAATGAGGTGTTATGAAGGCTGTCATTAGGTTTTGTTTGTTACCCATAACTCTACCAAACCCCATTAGATCCTCCACTTAACCCAAAAAATGCCAACATAGCTCCAAAGATGTCATCATTTAGCAAATTGTCATAATTGAGCAAACATACTCAATAACAGCCTTCATGACACTTTATTTATGTTAATGACAGATAATGACAGCGTAAAAAGATTTGTATTTTATTTCCGTGGTTGGTTTTGAAAAATTCCTACTTACGCTTTAACGCTTATCACTCTGATGTAGCATGCCTCAATAGCCTTAATGCACTTAGCCATACACACACACACACACACACACACACACACACACACACACACACACACACACACACACACACACACACACACACACACACACACACACACACACACACACACACACACACACACACACTTTAAACTAACAAACTTTATACACTGTTCTAAAACTCTGACCACACACTACAAGCATACTTTACAGTACACATTAATAATGTACACAAAGTAAAAATGAGCTGCTGAAAGACATTTATTCATCCAGACATTGAACTCATCTTACATTAACTTCCTATAAATCACCTGCTTCAATTTCTCCACACTTGTCACCAGACTGGCTTAACTGATTACACAACATAAGCACAATACGCACAACTATAACATCACATTTCACTCTCACCTTAAACCAATCGACTCTTCACCACCCCTTCCATGTTCCTACCCTGACTCCCTCTTCCCTGTTCCCTTCCCCCTCAGATAGGTGTAACACTGCCCTCTCTTTTTATATTCTCCCTTTAATAAAGTGTTTCTTACCCTTCCTTAGGGAGGGCTGGTGATGGTCACACTTATGCAATAAAATAATATCATTTATTTAATTGCAATAACAAAACATGCATTGTTGTCAATAAGAGATTGCACTACATGGCTCCTTTATTCTCAAATCCCTCAGTAAACAATGAACATCAATGGAGAATTTATTGTGCAACAGGGTCTTTTTGCTGACATTATTTAATTAAAATCAGGAGTTATTTGGTGCTTTTCATCCTACTTACTCTCTCTCTATCTGCCCCTCTGATCATTGGCCTCTTTAATAGACTTCGTCACACGTGTCATTAAAAATCAGGTGTCAAGTCATGACACATTGGCTGTAAAGATCAATTTATTAGCTTTCAGACACTGTTAGAATTTATTTATTAGATCAATTATTGGCGGAGTTATGACAGTTTAAAGCAGCCTAATGTGATTTCGGTGATACGTTCAGGGTCCGTGGGACACCAGTAATCCCATGAATATTACGCAACGGACAGGACTTAAAAAGTGGCAATGAGCTGGTAAAACAAACGTATAGTCACCCCGTGTAAATATTTTATTTTTAGAGGTCATAAAATGTTTAAATATCCCACAATAATGCTCACAAATAAAAAATAAAAAATGGGCCGTGTAACTTGTTCAGTTTTGTACGCGTGTCCGTGAACTGACGTCAGAGCCATGGCAACGAGGAGGATGCGACTTTTAAAGTCACCTGTTAACGTCCAACGTTCACTGTGAGCAGCGAGACGAGAGAGGAGAGCTGTGAACAACTTTGAGCTGAGAAACATTTACAAAACACACAGAAAGTCTTTACGAGACTTGTACCAGACCAGAGGAAGACTTGAGACCAGGACCAGTAGAAGACTTTATACCAGGACCAGAGGAAGACTTTATACCAGGACCAGAGGAAGACTTGAGACCAGGACCAGAGGAAGACTTTATACCAGGACCAGAGGAATACTTTATACCAGGAGGAGAAGAAGACGTTAGACCAGTAGGTGACCATGGCCCCGCGCATGGCCCAAGGTAAGACATGTTTTTATTATTATCTGATATTCATACTTTAATCATTTTAGCATCAAACGTGTTATGATTTAAAATAGTCATTATTCTAGGTCTGAATCAGGTTTAAGGCGTTTATATTTATATTAAAGACCTACAGAAAATGGTTGATAGTTTTCATTTTTCATGTGTTTAACGTTTGTTTTTGTGATAATTTGACTCTGATGTGATACTTGTAGTGAGCGTTTGAGCTGCTGAGACTGTTTTACAGAGTTTTATTTACTATTTACTTAAGTCCTGTTCTGAGGTAGCTTTGATGGAAATGTGTATTTTATTTCCTACATTATTTTCAGTCCATTTGTCACATTTTATAGAAAAAATGGTTACTTTGACTTCACTGCACTTCCCATGAGCACCTGAATTAGCTGTTATGATTTAGTTTTGGTTTGTTTTTTAGACTTAAAGAATGTTGCTGACTGGGTAAAATGTATTTACCATGGATGCTGTTTGCATTGTTTGTAATTTAATATTTCTTGGTTTATTCTACTCATGTCAGTGATGTTTAATCTGTTACTACATACTTTATTTCCTACATTGATTATTTTCTTGATGTAGAAATATTTCTCCTTATTTAAG
Source organism: Gouania willdenowi (assembly GCF_900634775.1). NCBI lineage: Eukaryota > Metazoa > Chordata > Actinopteri > Blenniiformes > Gobiesocidae > Gouania > Gouania willdenowi. The sequence continues at coordinate 33,281,955 of NC_041048.1, read as the reverse complement.
TTTAAATGGCTTATTTTTTTCCCTCTTATTTAATTATATTTTTTTTATTCACAGTTTAAGCATGTACAATCCAAAGTTTAAAAAAGCATTGCAACAATTAATAAAACGTAGCATGTTTTAGATCACACATTACTGCAATACCCCTCTGTTTGGTTGTTGTTCCATATATACATTACTGTGTGTAGGTCTGAGAAAATACAATACATCTAATAATTATATTTCTTACTATTGTGAACCATAGTAAATTGAATTGAAATATCACTCTTTATTAACCATGTTTTTCTTTTTTCTTTTTTTCAGATTTAGTCCATGAGTGGGCCTCACCTGAGGGTTTGGTTCCACCCTGGGTCGAGGCTCCGGCTTTGACCCTGGACTTGTACGACCCCCTGGGTTCGGACCCAGAGGTGGTCGACCCAGACTGGGTCGACCACCTGGGTTTAGACCCAGAGTGGGCCGACCACCTGGGTTTAGACCCAGAGTGGGCCGACCCCCTGGGTTCGGACCCAGAGTTGGTCGAGCCAGACTGTGCCGACCCCCTGGGTTCGGACCCAGAGTGGGCCGACCCTCTGGGTTCTGAACCAGTGTGGGTCGACCTCCTGGGTTTAGACCCAGAGTGGGCCCAACTTCCTGTCCTAATAGAGGCAGCTGAGTTTGACATGTTTGCTTGTAATATTTCTGAGTTCTTTGTTTACAGTGACCCTGACAGTGAAGGTGTGGATCTGCACTTGGACGTGGAACGCTGAGGAGTCTCCAGCTCTATCCATAGTTGTATTTGCACCAAGGTTTGTGTATATCATCAACTTTCTGTGTTTTTGACCTCTGTAGTGTCTTGACCGTTATGTAAATAGTTGTTGTAGGTGGTAAGTCATAGCTGGCCTTTGCGTCTTGCGGGACAGTTCATGTCCCAGGCAGCGTCTGGCACCAGGACCTTTTTAGATAGTAAGCATTTTATTTTTAGTTTCTTTATGATGGGCCACAGTCGGCGTGGTTCTCCTGTCACTTTAATAAAACATGCATGTATATTATGTTAAGTTAGGTTGTTAAGAGTTAAAGATAAACTTTTTATTCCCAGCATGTGGGATGAACGAGGGAAGAAAAGATGGAGGACAGGAGGAGACATCAACAGAGGACGGAGATGAAGAAAGACTTCTATCAATGTAAGCAAAGCCTCCCATTTACACAGAAAGACACTGAACACATGTTTATTGTAAAAATGGACATTACTTTAAAATAATGCCTGTAAAGTGTCAGACAGGAGTGCCAGCATCTACTGATGGAGGTGTAGAAGAAGAACGATGGAGGATGGGAGCACCAGCATCCACAACAGCCCACTGAAGTGTCCCACACTCAGCCTCAGGAGGAGACATCAGAGGACAGAAAGACTTCTATTCACTAAAACAATGTAAGCAAAACCTCTTATTTACACAGAAAGACAATAAACACATGGATTTTTTTAATATATATATATATATATTTTTTTTTTCCTGCAGTCTGTGCCTTCTCCTCACCCTCCACTCTCTTTTCTGTTTCAGGTGTCTTGATGCTGGAGATGGCGGTTCCTGATCGATGGCTCACGGCTCAACTAGTCTAGGACACATGGATGGACTATTCTTCTATCCTATTCTGTTTGTCCCTCTGTTCACTAACCCCAACCAGTTGAAGCGGATGGCTGCCACCTCTGAACCTGGTTCCGCTGGAGATTTCTTCCTATAAAAAAGAGGGAGTTTTTTCTTCCCACTGTCGCTAAATGCTTGTTCATGTGGATCTTGTTGGGTTCTTTCTTCTTTTTTACTATCGCTTTTATATTTTGTTTAGCGCTTTGAGATGACTTTGTTATATTTTGCTCTGTATAAATAAAGTTGAATTGAATTGAAGTTGAATGTTTAATATCAAAATGCCAAATATAAAAATAGAGGTTATTTTGTACACATGTGTAAAATGTCTTGTGTGATTGCAGAGATCAGATGGTCCCAGATGTTTGTCACCACAGCAGAGAATGAGACAGCAGTAGTCTAGTCTACATGGACTGCTTTGGTTTAAACTATATTAAATAAAATCATAAAAACTTGAACTTGGTGAAATGCTTTGTGTGCTTAATAAACTAACTTTCCATTAGAACCTGAGCTCATCTTCATCACAGGATGTTTCTTCATCAGTTCTTCTTACAGACTGAGTTAGCTCACACATAGACATTATTTATGTAATATGACATTTAGAATCATTTTTCTGACACAGAAAGATTAGCTTAATCTAAGGTTTTAATAATGAAAACAGAGTGATCTAACATTATTATGCATACATTCCAAATCTGTTTTTTTGGAGAGTGTTGATGTCTGAATGCAGATTAAAAAAAAAAAATATATAATTCATTTATGTTTTGCTTAAATTGAGCCAATTATTATTATTTTTTTTTACACCAAGTGGTTTTAATAGGAACAAATTATCACTGAATTTAAGTAGGTCTTACTAAAAACTAAATTAATGTTGTTTGGTATTTGCAAAAACAATGCTCCTGCACAGTTATTGATAGATGGTGTAAATATTGACATAGATCATGAAAATAAGTTTCTGGGCATAATATTTGATGAAATGGAAAAGGACAACGTGACTAAACCAGGTTCCATCAAAGTAAACACACAAAAAGGCTCCAAAAACAGCTAAAATGACAGATGACTACAAAAATACACTAACACTAACAGAAAAAACACACAAAATGAGAGAAGATTATACTATATATGAAACAAAAACACAAATACACAAACTGACTCCAAAAACAAATGTACACATTGTTCTATAACACATTGTTGGCGATGTAAACATGTTTGTCATACAAATAAAGCTGTTTTTAATTGAAATGAGAGAGAGAGAGAGAGAGCAGGTATCCTGAACACATTGTAAAAACCACTGAAATGATGGCAGTTTTTATTTTTTAGGAACTTTAGTATTTCATCCTGTATTCTATGTTGAATGTTCAGTTGTCCCCAGTAGAGGGAACCATTTCCTTTTGTATGAAATGCAACATCTGTCTCCACATCTGTAACTTCAGACTGAGTGGAGAGGCATACACTTCTTTAGCATATCTCTGACTGTTTCTGACATCTATTTTACATTTAATGCAATGTTGTCTGCACTCTATATGTTTATAAAAACAGAAAACAATAGATAATCTGTTAATATTTTGACCATTGTCTCCTGACAAAATAAATCATTATCCTCTTGTATGTAAATGTTGCAACATCATCCCCTATTGTCCTATTATAGCAGCTGCTGTGTAATGATGATCCCATTCCAGTCTAATGATGATCACAGTATTAGTGCTTCAATATGCTTTTTAATAATCCCTGGCATCCATTCAGGAATGAAACACCATCTTTAAAACATGCTTGTGTCAATACAACATGGAACAGTTCTTCTCAATATTATTTTCTTACTACATTGTTAGTATTTTTTAGAGTTTTATAAATGTTTTCAGTTGAAGTAAATATGTTTGTTAGATCCTCCTTGAAATCATGTGGATGTTCATGTGGATCTTGTTGGGTTCATTCTTCTTTTTTACTATGGACTTTATATTTTGTTCAGCGTTTTGAGATGACTTTGTTATATTTTGCTCTATATAAATAAAGTTGAATTGAATTGAAGTTGAATGTTTAATATCAAAATGCCAAATATAAAAATAGAGGTTATTTTGTACACGTGTAAAATGTCTTGTGTGATTGCAGAGATCAGATGGTCCCAGATGTTTGTCACCACAGCAGAGAATGAGACAGCAGTAGTCTAGTCTACATGGACTGCTTTGATTTGAACTATATTAAATAAAATCATAAAAACTTGAACTTGGTGAAATGCTTTGTGTGCTTAATAAACTAACTTTCCATTAGAACCTGAGCTCATCTTCATCACAGGATGTTTCTTCATCAGTTCTTCTTACAGACTGAGTTAGCTCACACATAGACATTATTTATGTAATATGACATTTAGAATCATTTTTCTGACACAGAAAGATTAGCTTAATCTAAGGTTTTAATAATGAAAACAAAGTGATCTAACATTATAATGCATACATTCCAAATCTGTTTTTTTGCCTAACTTGAAGCAATTATTATTATTTCTAGAACATCAGAGGTATGTATTCAATAAACATCTCATGAATAAACTTAAAAAAAAAGGAACTAAATCTTGCACAATTACAACTTGATTTATCTTTCTACAAAGACATCTGCATAAAATAAGAGTCAAAATGAAATAAAATAAAACCAATGAATACAAGTTTAAAGAATAAAAATGTATCAGGCTCTAAGTATAGCTACAATTATGAACTGTAAAACAGTGTCATACCAAATGTGCCATGTGGGTAACAACATAAAACAACAATAGGTAGAAACTTTAACTTGCACTGAAGAAAGTGGCTGGTCGTAACAGTTGGGTGTAGAAATGTAATGAATAGCTTTACTTCTTATAAACAGATTTAGAAACATAATCACAAAAGTATAAATACCCATAAAAAGCAACTCAATTACAGTAACATGAGTAATTGTAATCCATTACTTTCACCTCTGCTTACTGTATATTAATTCCAGTAGAACGTGCACCAGTAGAGGTGCAGGTGTTGAAAACTCTGACTCTTTAACCCAGCACATAGAGCTTCTTGTTGTGAGGCACAAGCCATAACCACTCTATCATAAAATGTTAAAAATGCTCTAAAATGCTGTGGAATTTCCAATTTTCAATTCAATATTCAAACACCACAGCAGCAGGACAAAGAATTCACTATTTTCCACAAACTAAAGTCAATGCAGTGTTTCCCTGATGTTAGGCTGATCATATTTTGATTTCCAGAGAACACTTGGTACTCAAGGTTTTTTCAAATAAAATAAAGAAAAAAAAATCTAAACAAATTACATTCTCTTCATAACTAAAAAAATAAATAAATACATAGAGTTGCTGGTCATAGAATTAGAATATCATGAAAAAGTTGATTTATTTCAGTAATTCCATTCAAAAAGTGAAACTTGTATAATGTATACATTCATTTCACACAGACTGACATATTTCAAGTATTTATTTCTTTTAATGTTGATGATTATAACTGACAACAAATGAAAACCCAAAATTCAGTATCTCAGACTATTAGAATATTGTGGAGAGGTTTAATATTGAAGACACCTGGTGCCCCACTCTAATCAGCTAATGAACTAAAAACACCTGCAAAGGCCTTTAAATGGTCTCCAGTCTAGTTCTGTAAGCTACACCAGAGCCGTATAGAGAGAGAGTTGTGACAACTCCGTTCACGCCAATGGTTGGGTTTTTTCCAGCAATGGAGGCTCATGGAGCCTCACAATAGTTCCTGGAAGTGATCAGTTTATTATTGTAGCCAATGGAGATAAAGCTGATTAGACGGTTTGTGATGCACTTTTGAACAGGAAGATGTTATATTATCAGCATTTCTAAACACATTAATGTGTGCATTAAAGCAGTGATTCTCAACTGGTGGGTCGGGACCCAAAAGTGGGTCACAGACCTGTACTGGTTGGGTCACAGACAGCTGGTCAAAAATAAATTCATACTTAATATCTCACATGTTGGACTTGTCTTTTATTTTGAAATAAACTTTTCTTTTGACAGGCATGCTGTGAAATGCATGTTACACAGGAAAATACAGAGATTTATGTTTTAAAAAAGATTATATACGTGTATTTTCAACAGCCTAGTTGAGAAAAAATTAATTTTTGGTAGAATTCCAAAAAAACTGGGTCACAATTTAATGAGCGTGGTAATATGTGGGTCCCAGGGTGAGACCAGTTGAGAACCCCTGCATTAAAGCATGTTAGTGGATTATCTCCTGCTAAACTACTACATTTTTATTTTTGTTTTTTTTTTGTATTTTCATTTTTTATTACTATTATAATCACTTTTTTAATTTGTGAGATACACTGCTGTTGTTTTCACGTTAAAAAAAAAAAAAAAATCAAGAGATTAGAAAATTAAGAGATCATTAGCAGATACACAGCGTTTACTTAGCACAGTTTTATACCCACATAGGCTACATATCTTTTTTATTAAATAAGCTTTTTGATTGTCTTATTTGTGGAAAAAGTGCAAATGAAGTGTTTAAAAATGATCGCTGACAGATTTTTTATTATAATACTTTTTTTCTTTTAATTTGCTCTTGCTGACTCTGCATAACTATTTTTCTCCTCTCTGGTTCGGTTGGGAAGCCAAACATTTTCACTCCTTTTTCGGAACAAGTGGAGCATCATCATACAGCACAGCAAACTGTATGAGTTATTAATGTTTCTGACTTTGTCAGGCATTTATTTAATGTATTTATCTTGGTACATAAGCACATAGTAAAAAATCAAATGTCTATTTTTATATATGTATAAACACAATAAATATGTTTTCAATGTGTCCTGTCTGGATGTGGTGTTTTTTTAATGACCACTTTTAATGAAAATTCAAAGCAATACATCCTGTATACAAAACATATTAACACATTTTTTAACCAAATTAATGTTGGCCTTAACTCCGTCAAAAAAAGCAGGTAAGCTGTTTACACTATTATTAATACAAATTTATGTTTGGAAAATAAAAATTGTGGAACTACCTAAACATATTATATATACACATACATATGACTATGTACTGTATAATGATCGTCAATCAATGCAGTTATTGATGACAATTTACCGAAAATCCAAGTTATGTCACGAGGAATCAATGGATTTGAATGGCCCGCCACTAACTTCCGGGAACAAATTCAGTCTTACATGAATCACGCGACAGTCAAGCATTTTGGACTTTGTTGTTGCAACTCTCTCTCTATACGACTCTGGGCTACACAATCATGGAGAAGACTGCTGACCTGACAGTTTGTCCAAAAGACCACCATTGACACCTTGTTCAAGGAGGGCAAGACACAAAAGGTCATGGCTAAAGAGGCTGTCTGTTCACAGAGCTCTGTGTCCAAGCACATTAATAGAGAGGGTTGGTAACTATCTCCAGATACACTTTTCAAGTTTTTGGTAGAAATCTTCATTATGTCCGGACAGATGTGAAGATCTTATGTATTCTGAAAAAGGAACAAAGAAAATCTGTCAACTGTAGCGTCTGTAAATCTGCAATAACTGCGACCAATGGGATTTTCACGGTTCGTTTTTTTTCAACCAATCACGTCTCCTGGTCTTCCTGCTTGTTCACGGCCCCGTGCGTGCACGAGCGTACATTAAAAAGCGCATCACCGTTGTTAGAGGAAGCCCGGAAGTAGACAAAAGAATGGCGGAGAAAGTACCTATTCCACGTTTACTGGTAACGTCTTGCCCTGCTAAGAAGGGCAAGAAAAGAAAGACGTTTTTAGAAAAAGCTGCAAAAAAGAGGTCTTTGGATTTAGCGATAGGAAAGACAAAAATCTGCATCGGAACATCTTTTGAACGATGGCGACAATTGAAGGAGGACAAGGGCCTGAAAACTGATGCTATGGTTGCTGAATTACTTTTGCACAGGTAAGGTTGTTTTGTTGCCTGGGTGATTGTGTTATCTTTTAAAATAGTGGAAGCAATTCAAGCTATTTGTCATATTAGCCAGATGTTAACGTTAGCGATACATGTCGCAAAGTATTTCTGTTGTTGGATTAGCCCGATGCTACTGTTGATTCTCTGTTAGTGCGAGCTAGTTTAGCAGCTACAGTGTGTACAGTATACATGTGTGCGTGTTTTTTCGGGCAGGGAAATTACAATTCCAGTTGTATTACAGAAAGAAAAGAAAAGCAGCACTTGGGTGAAATAATATATAAATACAGAATATTAAATATAAAAAAGAAACCAGAATGTACAGAAATAAATAATAATAAAAAAGGTTTCTACAGACTACAGCTATACTCCTCTCTCTGTCTGTTATATTATCCCTGACTGGTAATTAGGCAAAAAGTGGCACTAAAAAGAAACAATAACAAATGAAAACAACACTAAAAATAATAATTATAGACACGCAGAAAAGTAAGATGTTGTAAGGGAAACTGAATAACAAGGTGAAAATGAATAAGGTGCCAAATAAATGAAAATAATGATTATAATAAAATAAATTAGGTAAAAGATGTATTACTTATGTTCTAGGACAGTGGCAGACCAGCTGATCGATACTCTGAGTAGCGGTAAAGAAAAACTCATTATAATAAACCTTTGTTTTCAGGAGGACTACAACTTGGGGACGAATGTCGCCCTCCTTCTAAACGCTTTACTACCGGGTAACCTAATGCTAACATGCTAGCTTGGCCGCCACCGTTGATAGTAAATTAGTCACTTTTTTAACATATAAAATGATAAAGTATATCTTACCGCTGAATGCGACATCATACGCTTGGCTGAGGTCTGCTTCTGCGTGCGCGTTGAGGGGGGGTGGCTTCAGAGGAAGCACAGGGGGGAGGGGGAGTCGGAAGGCGGAGCTGTCGGAGCATGCTACATCGAAATCAAGCTAGGTTTAGAAAGTTACCGACCCTGCCCTTAATAGAGAGGCGAAGGGAAGGAAAAGATGTGGTAGAAAAAAGTGTACAAACAACAGAGATAACCAGGCCCTGGAGAGGATTGTGAAACAAAACCCATCACAAATGTGGGGGAGATTCACTAAGAGTGGACTGCAGCTGGAGTCAGTGCTTCAAGAACCACCACACACAGACGTATGCAAGACATGAGTTTCAGCTGTTACATTCCATGTGTCAAACCACTATTGAACAAGAGACAGCGTCAGAAGCGTCTCACCTGGGCTAAAGACAAAAAGGACTGGACTGCATTTTGCACGTCCTTTGGAAATCAAGGTCCCAGAGTCTGGAGGAAGAGAGGAGAGGCACAGAATCCATGTTGCTGGAGGTCGAGTGTAAGGTTTCCACAGTCAGTGATGGTTTGGGGTGACATGTCATGTGCTGGTGTTGTTCCACTGTGTTTCCTTAGGTCCAAGGTCAACGCAGCTGTTTACCAGGAAGTTTTAGAGCACTTTTTAATTCCTGCTGCTGACCAACTTTATGGAGATGCACATTTCATTTTCCAACTGGACTTGGCACCTGCACACAGTGCCAAAGCTACCAGTACCTGGTTTAAGGACCATGGTATTCCTGTTTTTGATTGGTCAGCAAACTCACCTGAACTTTACCCAATAGAAAATCTATGGGGGGATTGTGAAGAGGAAGATGTGAGACGTCAGACCAACAATGCAGAAGAGCTGAAGGCCACTATCAGAGCAACCTGGGCTTTCATAACACCTGAACAGTGCCACAGACTGATTGACTCCATGCCACACCTCTTTGCTGCAGTATTTCAGGCAAAATGAGCCCAAACTAAGTATTGAGTGCTGTACAAGCTCATACTTTTCATGTTCATATTTTTCAGTATCGGTCTTAAGTAATATTCTAATTTTCTGAGATACTGATTTTGGGATTTTCATTAGTTGTCCATTATAATCATCAAAATTAAAAGAAATAAACATTTGAAATATATTAGTCTGTATGTAATGAATGAATATAATATACATGTTTCACTTTTTGAATGGAATTACTGTAATAAATCAACTTTTTCAGGAATTTCTCATTTTATGACCAGCACCTGTAGATCTGAACTCAGAGGTGGATCAAGTTAACCACTTTAACTATGCCTAAAATCTTTGTCCTTGAATATAAATTAAAAAAAAAACCCTAAAAATTCTGATAGTTTGTGTCCCTGTCGACCAATGTTGGCTTTCTGAACTTTATTCTGTTCATTGCCTGTGGAGACACAGAGGTGATGGAAACTATTCAGTCATTTCATAGTTTTCTAATGAACTGAATGTGTTCCAGTCTTGTGGATGGACTTGTCCATTGTCCATGTACTTGAAGAAAACATGTCATTTCATAAAACAAAAGGTCCTTGGAGTTTACAAGCTCTTAGATCAGTGATCTGCAGCCACCGGCCTGTGCAACAAATAAATAATAATGGTTAACACTTTACTTGAAGTTTTAACCATAACGCTGACATTTTATGCTGTAATTATTATAACATGAGACCTGTCATTATGAATGAGGTGTTATGAAGGCTGTCATTAGGTTTTGTTTGTTACCCATAACTCTACCAAACCACATTAGATCCTCCACTTAACCCAAAAAATGCCAACATAGCTCCAAAGATGTCATCATTTAGCAAATTGTCATAATTGAGCAAACATACTCAATAACAGCCTTCATGACACTTTATTTATGTTAATGACAGATAATGACAGCGTAAAAAGATTTGTATTTTATTTCCGTGGTTGGTCTTGAAAAATTCCTACTTACGCTTTAACGCTTATCACTCTGATGTAGCATGCCTCAATAGCCTTAATGCACTTAGCCATACACACACACACACACACACACACACACACACACACACACACACACACACACACACACACACACACACACACACACACACACACACACACACACACACACACACACACACACTTTAGACTAACAAACTTTATACACTGTTCTAAAACTCTGACCACACACTACAAGCATACTTTACAGTACACATTAATAATGTACACAAAGTAAAAATGAGCTGCTGAAAGACATTTATTCATCCAGACATTGAACTCATCTTACATTAACTTCCTATAAATCACCTGCTTCAGTTTCTCCACACTTGTCACCAGACTGGCTTAACTGATTACACAACATAAGCACAATACGCACAACTATAACATCACATTTCACTCTCACCTTAAACCAATCGACTCTTCACCTCCCCTTCCATGTTCCTACCCTGACTCCCTCTTCCCTGTTCCCTTCCCCCTCAGATAGGTGTAACACTGCCCTCTCTTTTTATATTCTCCCTTTAATAAAGTGTTTCTTACCCTTCCTTAGGGAGGGCTGGTGATGGTCACAATTATGCAATAAAATAATATCATTTATTTAATTGCAATAACAAAACATGCATTGTTGTCAATAAGAGATTGCACTACATGGCTCCTTTATTCTCAAATCCCTCAGTAAACAATGAACATCAATGGAGAATTTATTGTGCAACAGGGTCTTTTTGCTGACATTATTTAATTAAAATCAGGAGTTATTTGGTGCTTTTCATCCTACTTACTCTCTCTCTATCTGCCCCTCTGATCATTGGCCTCTTTAATAGACTTCGTCACACGTGTCATTAAAAATCAGGTGTCAAGTCATGACACATTGGCTGTAAAGAGCAATTTATTAGTTTTCAGACACTGTTAGAATTTATTCAATAGATCAATTATTGGCGGAGTTATGACAGTTTAAAGCAGCCTAATGTGATTTCGGTGATACGTTCAGGGTCCGTGGGACACCAGTAATCCCATGAATATTACGCACCGGACAGGACTTTATAAGTGGCAATGAGCTGGTAAAACAAACGTATAGTCACCCCGTGTAAATATTTTATTTTTAGAGGTCATAAAATGTTTAAATATCCCACAATAATGCTCACAAATAAAAAATAAAAAATGGGCCGTGTAACTTGTTCAGTTTTGTACGCGTGTCCGTGAACTGACGTCAGAGCCATGGCAACGAGGAGGATGCGACTTTTAAAGTCACCTGTTAACGTCCAACGTTCACTGTGAGCAGCGAGACGAGAGAGGAGAGCTGTGAGCAACTTTGAGCTGAGAAACATTTACAAAACACACAGAAAGTCTTTACGAGACTTGTACCAGACCAGAGGAAGACTTGAGACCAGGACCAGAAGAAGACTTTATACCAGGACCAGAAGAAGACGTTAGACCAGTAGGTGACCATGGCCCCGCGCATGGCCCAAGGTAAGACATGTTTTTATTATTATCTGATATTCATACTTTAATCATTTTAGCATCAAACGTGTTATGATTTAAAATAGTCATTATTCTAGGTCTGAATCAGGTTTAAGGCGTTTATATTTATATTAAAGACCTACAGAAAATGGTTGATAGTTTTCATTTTTCATGTGTTTAACGTTTGTTTTTGTGATAATTTGACTCTGATGTGATACTTGTAGTGAGCGTTTGAGCTGCTGAGACTGTTTTACAGAGTTTTATTTACTATTTACTTAAGTCCTGTTCTGAGGTAGCTTTGATGGAAATGTGTATTTTATTTCCTACATTATTTTCAGTCCATTTGTCACATTTTATAGAAAAAATGGATACTTTGACTTCACTACACTTCCCATGAGCACCTGAATTAGCTGTTATGATTTAGTTTTGGTTTGTTTTTTAGACTTAAAGAATATTGCTGACTGGGTAAAATGTATTTACCATGGATGCTGTTTGCATTGTTTGTAATTTAATATTTCTTGGTTTATTCTACTCATGTCAGTGATGTTTAATCTGTTACTACATACTTTATTTCCTACATTGATTATTTTCTTGATGTAGAAATATTTCTCCTTATTTAAGTTTAAATGGCTTATTTTTTTTCCTCTTATTTAATTATATTTTTTTTATTCACAGTTTAAGCATGTACAATCCAAAGTTTAAAAAAGCATTGCAACAATTATTAAAACGTAGCATGTTTTAGATCACACATTACTGCAATACCCCTCTGTTTGGTTGTTGTTCCATATATACATTACTGTGTGTAGGTCTGAGAAAATACAATACATCTAATAATTATATTTCTTACTATTGTGAACCATAGTAAATTGAATTGAAATATCACTCTTTATTAACCATGTTTTTCTTTTTTCTTTTTTTCAGATTTAGTCCATGAGTGGGCCTCACCTGAGGGTTCGGTTCCACCCTGGGTCGAGGCTCCGGCTTTGGCCCTGGACTTGTACGACCCCCTGGGTTCGGACCCAGAGGTGGTCGACCCAGACTGGGTTGACCACCTGGGTTTAGACCCAGTGTGGGTCGACCACCTGGGTTTAGACCCAGAGTGGGCCGACCACCTGGGTTTAGACCCAGAGTGGGCCGACCCCCTGGGTTCGGACCCAGAGTTGGTCGAGCCAGACTGTGCCGACCCCCTGGGTTCGGACCCAGAGTGGGCCGACCCTCTGGGTTCTGAACCAGTGTGGGTCGACCTCCTGGGTTTAGACCCAGAGTGGGCCCAACTTCCTGTCCTAATAGAGGCAGCTGAGTTTGACATGTTTGCTTGTAATATTTCTGAGTTCTTTGTTTACAGTGACCCTGACAGTGAAGGTGTGGATCTGCACTTGGACGTGGAACGCTGAGGAGTCTCCAGCTCTATCCATAGTTGTATTTGCACCAAGGTTTGTGTATATCATCAACTTTCTGTGTTTTTGACCTCTGTAGTGTCTTGACCGTTATGTAAATAGTTGTTGTAGGTGGTAAGTCATAGCTGGCCTTTGCGTCTTGCGGGACAGTTCATGTCCCAGGCAGCGTCTGGCACCAGGACCTTTTTAGATAGTAAGCATTTTATTTTTAGTTTCTTTATGATGGGCCACAGTCGGCGTGGTTCTCCTGTCACTTTAATAAAACATGCATGTATATTATGTTAAGTTAGGTTGTTAAGAGTTAAAGTTAAACTTTTTATTCCCAGCATGTGGGATGAACGAGGGAAGAAAAGATGGAGGACAGGAGGAGACATCAACAGAGGACGGAGATGAAGAAAGACTTCTATCAATGTAAGCAAAGCCTCCCATTTACACAGAAAGACACTGAACACATGTTTATTGTAAAAATGGACGTTACTTTAAAATAATGCCTGTAAAGTGTCAGACAGGAGTGCCAGCATCTACTGATGGAGGTGTAGAAGAAGAACGATGGAGGATGGGAGCACCAGCATCCACAACAGCCCACTGAAGTGTCCCACACTCAGCCTCAGGAGGAGACATCAGAGGACAGAAAGACTTCTATTCACTAAAACAATGTAAGCAAAACCTCCCATTTACACAGAAAGACAATAAACACATGGATTTTTTTAATATATATATATATATATATATATTTTTTTTTTTTCCTGCAGTCTGTGCCTTCTCCTCACCCTCCACTCTCTTTTCTGTTTCAGGTGTCTTGATGCTGGAGATGGCGGTTCCTGATCGATGGCTCACAGCTCAACTAATCTAGGACACATGGATGGACTATTCTTCTATCCTATTCTGTTTGTCCCTCTGTTCACTAACCCCAACCAGTTGAAGCGGATGGCTGCCACCTCTGAACCTGGTTCCGCTGGAGATTTCTTCCTATAAAAAAGAGGGAGTTTTTTCTTCCCACTGTCGCTAAATGCTTGTTCATGTGGATCTTGTTGGGTTCTTTCTTCTTTTATTTTCATTATATTTTGCTCTGTATAAAAAAGTTGAATTGAATTGAAGTTGAATGTTTAATATCAAAATGCCAAATATAAAAATAGAGGTTATTTTGTACACACGTGTAAAATGTCTTGTGTGATTGCAGAGATCAGATGGTCCCAGATGTTTGTCACCACAGCAGAGAATGAGACAGCAGTAGTCTAGTCTACATGGACTGCTTTGATTTAAACTATATTAAATAAAATCATAAAAACTTGAACTTGGTGAAATGCTTTGTGTGCTTAATGAACTAACTTTCCATTAGAACCTGAGCTCATCTTCATCACAGGATGTTTCTTCATCAGTTCTTCTTACAGACTGAGTTAGCTCACACATAGACATTATTTATGTAATATGACATTTAGAATCATTTTTCAGACACAGAAAGATTAGCTTAATCTAAGGTTTTAATAATGAAAACAAAGTGATCTAACATTATAATGCATACATTCCAAATCTGTTTTTTTGCCTAACTTGAAGCAATTATTATTATTTCTAGAACGTCAGAGGTATGTATTCAATAAACATCTCATGAATAAACTTTAAAAAAAAGGGAACTAAATCTTGCACAATTACAACTTGATTTATCTTTCTACAAAGACATCTGCATAAAATAAGAGTCAAAATGAAATAAAATAAAACCAATGAATACAAGTTTAAAGAATAAAAAATGTATCAGGCTCTAAGTATAGCTACAATTATGAACTGTAAAACAGTGTCATACCAAATGTGCCATGTGGGTAACAACATAAAACAACAATAGGTAGAAACTTTAACTTGCACTGAAGAAAGTGGCTGGTCGTAACAGTTGGGTGTAGAAATGTAATGAATAGCTTTACTTCTTATAAACAGATTTAGAAACATAATCACAAAAGTATAAATACCCATAAAAGCAACTCAATTACAGTAACATGAGTAATTGTAATCCATTACTTTCACCTCTGCTTACTGTATATTAATTCCAGTAGAACGTGCACCAGTAGAGGTGCAGGTGTTGAAAACTCTGACTCTTTAACCCAGCACATAGAGCTTCTTGTTGTGAGGCACAAGCCATAACCACTCTATCATAAAATGTTAAAAATGCTCTAAAATGCTGTGGAATTTCCAATTTTCAATTCAATATTCAAACACCACAGCAGCAGGACAAAGAATTCACTATTTTCCACAAACTAAAGTCAATGCAGTGTTTCCCTGATGTTAGGCTGATCATATTTTGATTTCCAGAGAACACTTGGTACTCAAGGTTTTTTCAAATAAAATAAAGAAAAAAAAAAATCTAAACAAATTACATTCTCTTCATAACTAAAAAAAAGAAATAAATACATAGAGTTGCTGGTCATAGAATTAGAATATCATGAAAAAGTTGATTCATTTCAGTGATTCCATTCAAAAAGTGAAACTTGTATAATGTATACATTCATTTCACACAGACTGACATATTTCACGTATTTATTTCTTTTAATGTTGATGATTATAACTGACAACAAATGAAAACCCAAAATTGAGTATCTCAGACAATTAGAATATTGTGTAGAGGTTTAATATTCAAGGCAAGGCAAATTTATTTGTATAGTGCATTTCATACACAAGACAACTCATTGTGCTTTACATGATAAAACATTCAATTGTTTAAAATCAATAAGAACATTTAAAATCATCAGTAAAATCAATTAAAATCATCAACTTTAAAACTGGAGTAATGTGTTCTGACCTCTTTGTTCTGGTTAAGACCTGAGCTGAAGACACCTGGTGCCCCACTCTAATCAGCTAATGAACTAAAAACACCTGCAAAGGCCTTTACAGTTTTTCTCAATTGCTAAGACACTTTTCTTGAAACCTGCTCTCCTTTTCTCTAAACTGTGAACACAAAACACAATTTCCAAGCTACATTCACAAAACGTCAGACTCTTCATGCAAAACCAAACTTTCACCTCAAAATAGTTCAATCTGTGCTCAAAACTGAATTGTGTTGTCAAATCATGCCCCAAGTCAATCAGAATTAAAAACACTACTGAACAGTCACTAAACACTACGTAGAAAAATAGAAAACACAATGCTCAGGACATGAAACTGGAGAAATAAATGTTTATTCACTGTAGGCTAAATGCATGTTGCAAAACAAAGAACCTGTGCATAGCACTTGTATAAAAAGAGAAAACAGAAATCTTGTGCATTTACACGTATCTTATGCGTTTGCCACTTGTGTACAGTAAGCCCATGTAAAAAAGTACAAAAATATACAAATAAGTGCATTACTCAGCCACAGCATCATGTCTCCGTACTGGGTCAGGCCTCAGGACTTCATCCACATCACAGGCCACATTTTGTCTGGCCAGGCAACGGGGGAAAAAACCCCTGGCATGCCGAATCCAGGCTTGGCATGCCTCCACACCTATGTCACCACAGGCAAGTCCCATGGCTTGCAGGAGATTTACCCTGGTGTAAGGTTGGCATTCATATACCTTCCACCGCCATGAGGAGAAGAATTCCTCAATGGGGTTTAGGAAAGGGGAGTACGGTGGATGGCAAAGATTGATAAAACCTTGGTTCATATTGAACCACTCTCTAACCTGGAGGGCTCTGTGAAAACTCACATTGTCCCAAACAACAACATAGATGGGATGCTCATCCTGCTGCCCTAACAGAGCATCTTGCATGTGATTGAGGAAAATGAGAAGCTGGTGAGTGTTGTAGGGCCCCAGGTTGGCATGACGGTGGACAACCCCGTGATTGCTGATGGCAGCACATAATGTGACATTGCCACCACGCTGCCCAGGAACACAAACAATGGCCAATCACATTACGGCCTCTCCTTCTCCTTTTGGTGAGATTAAACCCAGCTTCATCCATGTAGATGTATTCATGGGGTCTTTCCATTGCATCCAGTTGAAAAACCCTCTGTAGAAATAGATATAGTTTTGTAAGTGATACAGAAAAAGTCATTTAGGCCACTACAGTAAATCACTACTTGGAGTAATCAACATTGAACGTGTCTGGATATATGCCAACCTGTACATACTGGAATCTTTGCTCTTTGACTCTGTCTGAGTTGCGATCAAATGGCACTCTGTACAGCTGTTTCATGCGCAGTCTGTTGCGCTTGAGGACACGATCAACAGTAGAGAGGCTGACACTGTTGATACCCTCAAAATTTACATGGTCCTCAATGATCTTCTGCTGAATTTCACTCAGTTTAATGGCATTGTTCTCACGGACCATATCAACAATTAGGGTCTCTTGGTGTGGGGAGAACATACCTGTCCTCCCACCCCCATGTGGCAGTCTTTCAATTCTACAAGAAGAGAACATGGAGTTACAACAAATATATATGGAATACTAGGCCTACAAACAGTTAGACCAACCCTCCATTACAATACTACAGTACATTGGTACAGTGATGTACTGAAGCATATGTACTTACAGTATATAGAGCTGGTAAGTCCCGCCCATCCGTAAAACCCCACTGGAAAGTGAAAAACCATCAATGCAAGTGAATGTGAGAAAT
The DNA here is from genome assembly GCF_900634775.1 of Gouania willdenowi. NCBI lineage: Eukaryota > Metazoa > Chordata > Actinopteri > Blenniiformes > Gobiesocidae > Gouania > Gouania willdenowi. The sequence continues at coordinate 33,264,204 of NC_041048.1, read as the reverse complement.
AATTCTCACATTCACTTGTATTGACGTTTTTCAATCTAGAGGTACATACTGTACTATAATGTCAAAAAAAAGGTAATTACCTGTTCTCGTCTCTAAATTTTCGGATTATGGTGGACACAGTGAATCTACTGATGTTTGGTTGTACCCTTTGTCCAGCCTCCCTCATGCTCATACCATGGACAAGAACATGGTCAATCACAGTAGCTCTGATTTCATCAGATATTACTGTTCTTTGTCTTCACTGACCACCTCGCCCTCCTCTCACACGAACTCTTCCTCTCAGATTTCTATCCATTGTAGGGCCTCACAAACCACTGCTCTTCCCTTACATCATTAGCCACAAGTGTGATCAGTTTTGAGTTGTTGTGTTCAAGTGGTGACACCTGTGCTTTAATTGTGTTTGACTTTTGTCACCTGTGCTCACCATTATGCAGCACGGGTGCATCACAATGAAAATGTGTTGGCAAGTTGTGTCTAAACAGGTGAAAAGTGTTTATGGTTTTGCCAAAAGAGTGATTGTTTCAATCAGTGGGTTCAGGCAACTGAGCATTTGGTTCAGACAATAGGGTTTAGTGTTTTAGCAATTGAGAAAAACTGTAAATGGTCTCCAGTCTAGTTCTGTAAGCTACACCAGAGCCGTATAGAGAGAGAGTTGTGACAACTCCGTTCACGCCAATGGTTGGGTTTTTTCCAGCAATGGAGGCTCATGGAGCCTCACAATAGTTCCTGGAAGTGATCAGTTTATTATTGTAGCCAATGGAGATAAAGCTGATTAGACGGTTTGTGATGCACTTTTGAACAGGAAGATGTTATATTATCAGCATTTCTAAACACATTAACGTGTGCATTAAAGCAGTGATTCTCAACTGGTGGGTCGGGACCCAAAAGTGGGTCACAGACCTGTACTGGTTGGGTCACAGACAGCTGGTCAAAAATAAATTCATACTTAATATCTCACATGTTGGGCTTGTCTCTTATTTTGAAATAAACTTTACTTTTGACAGGCATGCTGTGAAATGCATGTTACACAGGAAAATACAGAGATTTATGTTTTAAAAAAGATTATATACGTGTGTTTTCAACAGCCTAGTTGAGAAAAAATTAATTTTTGGTTGAATTCTAAAAAAACTGGGTCACAATTTAATGAGCGTGGTAATATGTGGGTCCCAGGGTGAGACCAGTTGAGAACCCCTGCATTAAAGCATGTTAGTGGATTTTCATTTTTTATTACTATTATTATCACTTTTTTAAATTGTGAGATACACTGCTGTTGTTTTCATGTTAAAAAAAAAAATCAAGAGATTAGAAAATTAAGAGATCATTAGCAGATACACAGCGTTTACTTAGCACAGTTTTATACCCACATAGGCTACATATCTTTTTATCAAATAAGCTTAATAAGCTAAGTGTTTAAATATGATCGCTCACAGATTTTTTATTATAATACTTTTTTTCTTTTAATTTGCTCTTGCTGACTCTGCATAACTATTTTTCTCCTCTCTGGTTCGGTTGGGAAGCCAAACATTTTCACTCCTTTTTCGGAACAAGTGGAGCATCATCATACAGCACAGCAAACTGTATGAGTTATTAATGTTTCTGACTTTGTCAGGCATTTATTTAATGTATTTATCTTGGTACATAAGCGCATAGTAAAAAATCAAATGTCTATTTTTATATATGTATGAACACAATAAATATGTTTTCAATGTGTCCTGTCTGGATGTGGTGTTTTTTTAATGACCCCTTTTAAAGAAAACTCAAAGCAATACATCCTGTATACAAAACATATTAACACATTTTTTAACCAAATTAATGTTGGCCTTAACTCCGTCAAAAAAAGCAGGTAAGCTGTTTACACTATTATTAATACAAATTTATGTTTGGAAAAAAAAATTGTGGAACTACCTAAACATATTGTATAGACACATATGTAGGAACCCTGGTCGATGGTCAAAAGGCGGTAAAAACACTGTCGCACGTTTGGAATTTTATTACACTTTTATGACTCAAAAACAGACAATGGAAAAATGGACCAAGGAACATTTCTTCAAATCCCAGCCCGTCTTCCTGCAGACTCTTTGCTGACACCCATCCTCCCTATCATTGATCAAAAGTGTATTTGTCCTCCTTTGTTATGCTTAAAGCTAGAAATAATTCAAATCAGTCATTTAAGGGATAATCAATTGAAAGTCATTTTTCAAGGGTTCATGCAATTGGCACACACCCATGCTCCATTTTAGACCTAACATGGTAACACCCTATCTAGTTTTATGACTCTTTGTTTAAGAAGCACATGTGGGGATAGCCACACCATTTTGTCTTCTTTACAGGAAAGTTAAGCCTCCCGCTTCTTTCTGCCAGCCAATCAGGTTTCACTCATTCCCACACTGCAGATGTGTTTTGACCAATCAGATAACCTCTTGACATGTTTATAAAAGGCCTCGCTCCCCCTTATCACCTCTCTCTTACCTCTCTTATCCCTCTTACTTCTCTCTTACGTCTCTGTCGAGTCCTCCTCTTTGCATCTGACTTAACAGTTAGATGTTATTCAGTTTAGTGATGCTGAATTTTTGAGATATTGATTGAACTTCTCTCCAGTCAGGAAGTGGCTACCAGTCACTTCCACAATGACTAACTTTAAGTTTTATCTCCATTTTTGAAATTAACCAAGCAGTTTTTAATTTTTGGAACAAATCAATTTTTATAGCCTCCCATGAGTAAGCTTTAACGAACTCTAGCATCTTTGATTGGAGAACATGTTAGTTAAACTACCCATCGACATCCAGGAGTGGTGCCATGTAGGAGAACCAGAACCCCAGCCAGGCCGACAGTATCCCGCGGGCCCGTACAGTGAATGAGCGGAAAACGTCTTCGGAAAAACGCAGGAAAAGCTTTTTCCCCACACACTGCTGGTTACGCAGAAGGAGCTGTCATCATCACGCCTGTTCGAAGGAGGGTAAAACTGCACGCACACACAATTCTGGCAAAAAGGTGGTTTATAACTTAACAAATTCTCTCAATCGAAAATTCTAGATTCATAGTCCATATTTTTCATTTTGGTAAAGTTTTATTAATTTCATTACTTTAACTTTCCATTTTCCTTCTTCCTCTTCCTCAGAGCGTTAGGAAATCCCTATAAATCCCAAATTCACGTAAACATCTAAAACACTCAGAATGTGTATATACCATACAGCTGTGTTAAAATGTACATTTTGTGTGATACCAATGAGTCAAAATAACTGTGAATAATTGTGAAACTGCCGAATCTATCATCGTGGTAATAGCCTGTAAAATAAACATGTACATATTGTAAACGCTGTGTTTTTATTGACATTTAAACCTTTATTAAACCTCTATTCTGACGTCAAGAACCCACCACAAAACAGGGAACTGTAACAATTAATTAAAATAAAGTGATCTAGGACACTTAAAACTCAATTCTAGATGGCACCCCTGGCAACGAACATATTAAAAATTAATAATTAATATTTTTGAATATTAATCATCCTTTGTTCCCCTACACATACATATGACTACGTACTGTATAATGATCGTCAATCAATGCAGTTATTGATGACAAATTACCAAAAATCCAAGTTATGTCACGAGGAATCAATGGATTTGAATGGCCTGCCACTAACTTCCGGGAACAAATTCAGTCTTACATGAATCACGTGACAGTCAAGCATTTTGGACTTTGTTGTCGCAACTCTCTCTCTATACGACTCTGGGCTACACAATCATGGAGAAGACTGCTGACCTGACAGTTTGTCCAAAAGACCACCATTGACACCTTGTTCAAGGAGGGCAAGACACAAAAGGTCATGGCTAAAGAGGCTGTCTGTTCACAGAGCTCTGTGTCCAAGCACATTAATGTGTTCCAGTCTTGTGGCTGGACTTGTACATTGTCCATGTACTTGAAGAAAACATGTCATTTCATAAAACAAAAGGTCCTTGGTGTTTACAAGTTCTTAGATCAGTGATCCCCACACTGTGAGAAAAAAATTGTCAAATTTACGGTAAAATACTGGCAGCTGTGGTTGCCAGTATTTTACCGTTAAAAATACAGTATAATACATGAGGAACATAAATGGATTTAGCGTAGATTTTACAATAGCAACCACTAAATCTAGAACAATCTAAAGATTCTCATATATAACCAAGGTAGTGAATATTACTAATAACCAATAAGAAAATTGACATTTCATCTATAAAACAGACTGAACAGGTCATGTGTTGTGTTTCTATACTCGCAAAGCAACATAGATCTTGAGTATACAGCATGTATATACCATACAGCTGTGTTAAAATGTACATTTTGTGTGATACCAATGAGTCAAAATAACTGTGAATAATTGTGAAACTGCCGAATCTATCATCGTGGTAATAGCCTGTAAAATAAACATGTACATATTGTAAACGCTGTGTTTTTATTGACATTTAAACCTTTATTAAACCTCTATTCTGACGTCAAGAACCCACCACAAAACAGGGAACTGTAACAATTAATTAAAATAAAGTGATCTAGGACACTTAAAACTCAATTCTAGATGGCACCCCTGGCAACGAACATATTAAAAATTAATAATTAATATTTTTGAATATTAATCATCCTTTGTTCCCCTACACATACATATGACTACGTACTGTATAATGATCGTCAATCAATGCAGTTATTGATGACAAATTACCAAAAATCCAAGTTATGTCACGAGGAATCAATGGATTTGAATGGCCCGCCACTAACTTCCGGGAACAAATTCAGTCTTACATGAATCACGTGACAGTCAAGCATTTTGGACTTTGTTGTCGCAACTCTCTCTCTATACGACTCTGGGCTACACAATCATGGAGAAGACTGCTGACCTGACAGTTTGTCCAAAAGACCACCATTGACACCTTGTTCAAGGAGGGCAAGACACAAAAGGTCATGGCTAAAGAGGCTGTCTGTTCACAGAGCTCTGTGTCCAAGCACATTAATAGAGAGGCGAAGGGAAGGAAAAGATGTGGTAGAAAAAAGTGTACAAACAATAGAGATAACCAGGCCCTGGAGAGGATTGTGAAACAAAACCCATCACAAATGTGGGGGAGATTCACTAAGAGTGGACTGCAGCTGGAGTTAGTGCTTCAAGAACCACCACACACAGACGTATGCAAGACATGAGTTTCAGCTGTTACATTCCATGTGTCAAACCACTCTTGAACAAGAGACAGCGTCAGAAGCGTCTCACCTGGGCTAAAGACAAAAAGGACTGGACTGCATTTTGCATGTCCTTTGGAAATCAAGGTCCCAGAGTCTGGAGGAAGAGAGGAGAGGCACAGAATCCATGTTGCTGGAGGTCGAGTGTAAGGTTTCCACAGTCAGTGATGGTTTGGGGTGACATGCCATGTGCTGGTGTTGTTCCACTGTGTTTCCTTAGGTCCAAGGTCAACGCAGCTGTTTACCAGGAAGTTTTAGAGCACTTTTTAATTCCTGCTGCTGACCAACTTTATGGAGATGCACATTTCATTTTCCAACTGGACTTGGCACCTGCACACAGTGCCAAAGCTACCAGTACCTGGTTTAAGGACCATGGTATTCCTGTTTTTGATTGGTCAGCAAACTCACCTGAATTTTACCCAATAGAAAATCTATGGGGGATTGTGAAGAGGAAGATGTGAGACGTCAGACCAACAATGCAGAAGAGCTGAAGGCCACTACTATTCATGTTCATACTTTTCAGTATCGGTCTTAAGTAATATTCTAATTTTCTGAGAATCTGAATTTGGGATTTTTGTTAGTTGTCAATTATAATCATCAAAATTAAAAGAAATAAACATTTGAAATATATTAGTCTGTATGTAATGAATGAATATAATATACAAGTTATTCAGTCATTTCATAGTTTTCTAATGAACTGAATGTGTTCCAGTCTTGTGGCTGGACTTGTACATTGTCCATGTACTTGAAGAAAACATGTCATTTCATAAAACAAAAGGTCCTTGGTGTTTACAAGTTCTTAGATCAGTGATCCCCACACTGTGAGAAAAAAATTGTCAAATTTACGGTAAAATACTGGCAGCTGTGGTTGCCAGTATTTTACCGTTAAAAAATACAGTATAATACATGAGGAACATAAATGGATTTAGCGTAGATTTTACAATAGCAACCACTAAATCTAGAACAATCTAAAGATTCTCATATATAACCAAGGTAGTGAATATTACTAATAACCAATAAGAAAATTGACATTTCATCTATAAAACAGACTGAACAGGTCATGTGTTGTGTTTCTATACTCGCAAAGCAACATAGATCTTGAGTATACAGCATGTGTCCATATTTATATGGCTGGTAATCCATGAAGGAATGAATAAACATAAAACAAAAAGTCACTTGCCCCTGACCGATCAAGAGTAATGAGTCACTGGGTCCTGCCTTGGTTAAGGAAAACACTCAAACGTGTAGTGGAGTTTCTAATGCACATGATGTTGAAGATAGAAGCTCTGCTGGAGTACTGAGATGTCCATCGGGAGTTCACTATGGACTGGCAGGATCTCCTCTGTAGAAAAACATGGACACAAAGTTTCAAAAGTTTGATCAGTGCTTGAGCAAAATGTACAGTAATGAACAAAACCTGTTGTCAAAAACAGGTCCAATGATAAATTATTTAAGTAGTAAGTTTGCAGTTCTTAAATCTATTTATGTAAAAGTGATACACAGCACAGCCCTAATTATAATCATTATTTGTGTTACACTGTATTTAAGTTTCCCATTGATTTATTATAGAACTTGAAGTTAATGACTCAATGTGACGGTGACTTATTTTATAGTGTCAGTTTCCTTCATTGTATGAAACTACTCACCTGGACAATGAACCTGACCTAGACTGATTAAGATTTGTGTTTTCTGTCCATCTTTCTTTAGTTAAATTGATCAATACCCTTGCTTACCTCTTATTGAATCTTTAGGTGCAGACTTAATTGAAGATGGTGAGGGCCTCGTACAGACAGGGTGTGATGTTTAGGGAAACCAAAGAATTCATACAGGTGTCATCATTTCTGCCAGAAGACTCACAGCAACGTTGGCAATGAAGCTTTGATTGTGGACTGGTTAGATCCCTTCTGCATTCAGAAAGAAAACAACAAAAAGGGCATACACCATAAATAAAAACAATGACAAAAATAAGACAAGAAATTAAAAGAAAATAAGTGCAAAACAAGTTTCCCAATATTGACACTGTGCAAGTTTGTGCTGCTTTCCATACGAGTGATGACCAATACATCGGCCAGCTGATATTATTGGCCGATGTGGGCTGGTGCGTTCGCCGATCCGCATTATATACAAAGAGCAGAAATGTTTTTTACTTCATCTTGTTCTACATCACCTGTTTTTAATATTTGTTAAATATTTTTTACTTGTCGTTCTACCTGACCTTTATTAATTTCAATAAACGTTTGTTCTTTTAAAACTGAGACTCGTACCATTTGTGATCATCATTGTGTAATTTTCATGATGTAAATCCCTATTCCATACTAGGGATAGACCGATATCGGTTTTTAGGGCCGATACAGATTTTTTTTCCATCAGCCTTCGCCGATGACCGATACAGACGGCTGATTTTCTTGAGCCGATATTTGAAGCCGATACTACTTTTGCTCCCTCAATTTACATCATAAAAACTACACAACGATGATAACAAATGTTATGAGTCTCAATTAAAAAAAAGAACATTTATTGAAATTAACAAAGGTGAGTTAGAACAACACCAAGTAAAAAATATTTAAATAATAAAAACAGACGATGTAGAACAAGAAGTAAAAATAATTTCTGCTCTCTGTAAATAATACGGATCGGCGAACGCAGCAGCCCACATCGGCCAATGTCGATACACGTAAAAAACACAAAAATCGGCCGATGTATCGGTTCAGTAATAGGCTAAATTACTTCTCAAGTATCATTATTTAGACGTTAAGTTTTATACAATGACATAGTTGTTTGCTTTGGGCTGAGGTTTATCCAAACTACTTAAATGTTTTTTTTTTTTACTTCCTGGTATAAGTTAATTTAAAAAATGTGCATGCCTTAAATGTATTATAATAAAACATTTAACCAAAGATACATTAGTTGGTTGTGGTAATTTTAGCTGAATGTTTTTCAACAATTTGATTTAAACTACGGTGTAACAGTTAGGCAAGTGTCAAAAGTAGGGATGTAACGATTAATCGTAAGGCAGTTAAAAATCGATTCATAGGTATCACGGTTGATATCGATTTTCTGACAATTGAATCCGGAAGTGTTGGCGGCGGGCGGCGTCTGCTAATACTTTCTTTCTGGCTGCCTTCTACTCTTAAATATGTTAATAAATGATTCATTACCCCTTTAGCACCGAAAGAATATCTGTAATATTACTTGAATATCTGTAAAAGTCACGTTTTTCTATTAGCTCTGTCTGCTAGCATAGCTTATCTTCTTCACTGCAAGATATCTGCATGCCAACCGACCACTGGGTTACCAGTGCCCTCTGCTGGTCCAAACAAATGACGTAAATCATTGCAATCACGTTTTTTTTTTTTTTTTTTAAAGTCCAATTGTTAAGGCACAAAATACATTTTCAGTTGCACTTTTAAAAGAAAAAGAACTATTATGCAGTTTTGCATTGTTTAATATAGAACCAGAATTTAAATTAATAGGCTTCATTTTCATTTGTATTATTCCTTTATTTATTTAATTCAAGATTTATTTTTAGTTAAATTGCATTGTTTTGAATAGTTTATCAAGGAATTCTTTTGACAATGAAAAATATAAGGAAAATAATACAGTATTTTCTAGTTTTTTTTCCCAAAAAAAAAATTTGTCTACAGTCACATTTTGTAAATGAAAAAATCGTGAGAGAATCGTATCGTGAACCCAGTATCGTGAATCGAATCGTATCGGGAGTTGAGTGAATCGTTACATCCCTAGTCAAAAGGGTAAAACAAAAAATCTACCTAATGCTACAAATACAGTAACCTCGAACCTTGTATTTATGAAATGAATAGTTGAATTTTTTTCTCAACTTTACTTTGGCAGTGACCAAATTCTAGATTTTTGGGGGCACACAACCAAGCTAGAAAATGGTGATGATTTCTAATGTATACATAATTTGGATTTTAGATAAATGAGCAAAAATCCTTGCAGCCTGTGAATCTATTGAAAAATACAGCAGTTTAAAGGGGACATATCATGGTTTTAAATCCTTCCTTTTTAGATATAAATCATACAGTTGTGGTCTATATAAAGCGGAACTGCACTGCTTGGGTCTGAATTCCTCATTATTATAGCTCCCCAGACCCCTTTTCTGATGTGCTTCTAAGAGCAACTCATTTTGGTGCGGTCTCTTTAAATGCAAATGAGACACTTCATACCCCGCCCCCTCTCCAGGTTCAACTCCACCCTGCTCGGCCATTTTTGTAGTTTGATAGAAGAGATATGGCCATGTAGCGGCGCAGAAAAAGTTTATTCACACGTTATTTACACAATGTCAACAACAGAACACTTGTCCATCCAGCCTTACATGTTTGAGCCAGAGTCTGACCCGGCGGAGCGAGATGAAAATGAAGATGATGAACCTGCAGAACCCTAACAAGTGAGCTAACACAAGCACCGAGCTAACGCTAGCGCCAAGCTAACGTCACGAAATGCATTTTAATAGTCTTTTCGGAGACAAAAACGGCAAAATGAAATGACTAATGAAAACTTTAGACTTAAATTAAACCACGTAGGCCATATCATCAAGGATCTAAAACGAGCACACAGCGCTAACAAAACAATGACAGGGACGTCTTATCATAACACTTTTTAGTGTTATTTACAGCTTACCGAAGTGCTCTGTTTGTCGTCTCCAAAGATAGAAGGAATTGACCCCTCAATCAGACAAAGTCTTTCGGCAAATCCTTCTTTATACTGGCGGAGGTTGCAGAAGCAGTCATCCTTGAAGTGCTTCGTGCACACAAAAATGACCTTACCCACAGATGTGGGTACATTTCCGTGAAAAATAAAACTCAACCAGGCACTTTGAAAAGGTTCTGATGCTGGGAGACAGTGTAATGAAGCGTGTGGGTTACTACATCCAACAACCAAACATTTTGATTTCTCCTCTCGTAACTTCTGCATCCTGGAGCTTGGACTGCAAAATAAAAGCGAGAAATAAAAATGGCGGATTGCTCGAAGTGTTGGGCCTGGAGTCGATGTCCTAATTTGGCAGTTCCGCTGACGTTATTGTTCAAAAAACGTAATAGATAATCGAAAAATCGAAACAGATTGAAAAATATGACCAAAACAGAACATAAAGATATCAACAAAGCACCTGAAGAGACTAATTTGAACTTTTCTGTGCTTCTAAACAATCTAAATATACATCAAAATGCATTTAAGGGCTAAAAAAGAGGATTTAGCATGATATGTCCCCTTTAAGACATAACCACAGAGCCTAAAATGCACAGACTACATATTACAATCAAATGACTAAACACACAGTCAATAACATTAAGAGTTAGACCATCCAAGTAGTCAAAATGGTAAAATACTGTACATACCAAATATTTCCAACCAAGGTTTTATTCCATCTTCAGCATGTTATTCTCGCTGTTGTCTTGACACTGTTTCACCTGTCACTCTCTTCTGATGCTCTTCACAAAAACAAAACAGTAATATTGTAAAAAGAAAGGAAAAAATAATTAGAAAATTTGCCTTAAACGTGCCATACTTGGTACATGTCTGCTAGCAGTCGGCTTCATTACACCTAAATAAACGTGGTTCATTCCGATGCAGTTTACAATGAACAATTACAATGATGACTAAACTACTTTACCACATAAATTACAGGTTAACATGTCTTCAGGTACTTTGGTAATTCATCCCTAACAAATTAAACATATCAAACACAGAAATTAATCACGGGCAATGCTTTCCTCACCACAGCAATGCTAACTTAATAAACATATCTATCATAGCTGTGCTGGTGGGTTTTTATGACAGATATAACTTGAAGTCACATGTACTCACCTCACGAGTTCATTTAAAGCTGCCAGGATGTCTAAAAAGTCCAAAGATGCTGTGGTCCAAGCACCTAAAATGGCGCTGGTACGAATTCAAAACTGCGTCCGTTAACGAGGTCACCAGGTGTCCAGGTAAAAAGAGCGGTCTGTACACGTCTCAGCAGCGAGCCACGCTATTGGTCTTTGTCAGATGACGTGTTCTTCTTCTTCTTCGTTTTGTTTTTTGGCGACTGACACCTGGTGTTGCAGGTGCACTACCGCCACCTACTGTATTGGAGAGTACCTTTAACTGAGAGGACCCATTTAACTTTAAATTAAAACACTTAAGGTGGTCTGATAATATGGCGTGAGACATAACAGAACATAAAGTTGTTTTTAAATATATAATTAAAAAACGATTATTTAAATCAATTTTATTCAGCAACCTTAAACTTTATTTTATACATATGTTTTTGCTGTTGATTTTTTTTATGAAAAGGTTAACAATGTTATACTGCAGACCAAACTATTAATGTGCATATCAGTATCTGAATTAAAAAATAAATAAATAAAAAAAGATAAAATTTTATTGTCTTTTGCTGCTGATATTTGCCTTTTTTAATAGTATTTACTGGTTGTATTTTTACAGTGGACCCTATTTTTTAACATTTTGCTTCTGTAAAAATGAAGGTTTTTGTTTGCTTAGCAATCAACAGATTTATATTGTAAATTCTAATGTGCACAACCCCATAAGATGTAGTTTTGGCCGAATAATGCCGTAAAATCTAAGGTTTTCAAACATTTTTTTTCATTACGATATTTACTTTTAAAATGTATGTATGTTTATTTGTTTCTACAGAAAATCATTTCAACATTTTATTACAGTAAAAATTGAAGTTTTGTCCAGTTTCACAATTAACTGTTATTCGATGTATTTATTACAGTAAAAGGACGTTTTGGGTTTTACGCTACTTTACTGTTGGAATTTGACAGTCTTTTGCTGTATATATTACGGACTTTTTTTTACTGTGTAGTTGCTGAGTGACACTTTTAAATAGGTCTTCCTTTTGTTATTGTTTATCCTATTTCTTGTATTCTGCTGAGTTGAAAAGGTCATACCAATTCATTTCAACCCTGACAGGATTGGAAATCACTAAGCAAATACATGTAATATTTTTCATGAGGGACCTGAATTATACTTTTGTCACGGCAAATTTGCAGTTCACCTCATTTGGAGACATGATTTATTGCTCTGGTTGAATGATGGAGTCCAGGCGAGGCATTGATGATTTTATAAAAAAGGTTTATTATAAAACTAAATAAAAAGGAGTACAAAGATGGACAAAATTAGTGACCGCCCCGGGCGGACGTCCAATGACAGAGTGGCACAGTTCTAACTCATCACGTATATTCCCCCTCAGTCCCCCTCCCTCCTCCCCCCAAGAGATGAAGAGGACAGGGTGGAGGTGAAAGAAGAGGGAGAAAAGAGACAGTTTCTTCTTTAGGTCAAAACAACCAGTTCTCTGGTATCTCCTGATTGTCGTGAGTGTTGGAGGTGTGTGCGTGTATGGTGTTTGTGTGTATGAATGGATGTGTATTGGGTGTGTATGTGTGACTATGTGAGTGTGTGTAGGCATGTGAGTGTGTGATGCCTCTGTGTCTGAGGGATAAGATGTGTTTTGGGAAGCTGACCTCGAGAAGAGAGCAGAAGACATGAGACAGCAGAAATGAAAAGTCTCAACTTAAAGCCTTAAAAAAAATAAGGTCTATGAGTAAATATGTTAATAAACATAACTCACAATTTTGCCCTGACAATCCACCCTTTTTGGACAAAGTCCAACACATAAAAAAAGAAGCAAAATTAGTTAGTGAAAATGTTAGTGAAAACCTTAGCAAAGCACAGAACACACAAAAACACAAAACACATAAAACTTACTCAAAAAAGTTAGTGGAATTGTAGCTCAACCTCTCGTGGTCTGTAGGACAAACGATACTGACACCGTCATCACACTATGGATATATGCATTGTTTTTCAGGGGACACAGGCATCCCCAAGGTTGGAGCAGGAAGAAAGGAGGAAAAGGCAAAGAACCCCATAAACACATAATGAATATTACGTGAGACAAGGTCATATGCACAATAAAATCAAATATCCTTAGCTACTAAAATCATTGGCAATCACGGCAATGAATATGGAATATATATATATATATATATATATATATATATATATATATATCACTAGGAGCCAAAAAACACATGGTAAAAATATCAGCACAGCATAGCAACAAAAACATATGTAGGTGTCATCAGTAAGCAGAGTCATCATCTGAGACATCAAAACACGCATCATAAACACTTCAGGCTGGACTTCCGGCGGCGGTAGGGTCATAGGACGTGGCGGTCTTTGTTCATGGCGTCGCGTAGCATGGAAATGTTTTTGACTGCCATTAGTCCCGGGTGTATGAACGTGGGCACATGTGTGCGAATTATGTGCGGTGTCGCATTCACCCAGGGTATAATTGCAATTGTGACCGGGAATCTGGCCTAGTTTATGAGTTCCATTTCTGGCGAAACAGAAGGGAAAAAGTGTGGATCGCGTGTAATCTACGTACATAGTGGAAGACGTCTCATCGCGTAGCGTAGCCAGTTTTTTTACTGGCTGTTTAGAACAACAGTTGGGGTCCCCCATGCCGAAGTTAGAGTAAGACAAATAACAAAAGGAGTCGGAAGCATCCATTGGTATCGCGGTTAAGCGGGGGTGTGTTGATGACACAGGCATGTAAGAGCAAACAAAACAGTTGGATAGGCTTCTACTTTTAGCTTGATAGTGCGCGTATCGGTACCAGCTGTTCGTGAAAAACGGATGAGTAATATTGGTCGCAGCTAAAGTGTCGTGCAGGGCGATGTCGTCTATCCAATGTTTATTTCTGCTAGCATTAGTATCCCTGTAAAAGGAAACATTCACATCAGGATCAACACTTGCATTCATTGGTTCAAGCCCAGTGTCCTCGATTGCCCCCTTGGAGGCCAGGAGCCAAAGGAGTACTGGAATTGCGGACAGGACCATCGCGTCAATCGATGACCAGCTTCAATCACAGCGAGAAAGGCGTGCGATCGGTATTTCTCCCATGATGTCCTCAAGGTTGGATTTCAAATGCTTCAAAAGACCGTATGCCTCGTAAGAAAGGTCAGCCGGTGACCCCCCGAGGTCTTTTCCTTTTTCCTTTTGTTTGCAACTTTCAAAGCAAACAAAAGCTCATCAAAGCACTGCTCCCGAAAAGAAGAAACTGCTCCCGAAGGCGCACCTCCTTACTGCGGTTCCTCGATCAGTGGTGATGTTGGTTCTTCCTCCGTTGGACCAGTCGCCTCAAGATCAGGGTCGGCTGGTGTTGGCACCTTCCTGCAGTGTGATGCGTGAATCCACGTGGCTCGCTCTGCGACCTTCACAGCCCTGTGTGTCGTCAGTTGAACCTGAAAAGGGCCGATTCACCTTCGGTCGGTCCACCCTTTTCGTCTCGGGTTGTAGATGATCACGAAGTCATTAGGCCGAATATCGTGTAGATGATCAGTTGTTGTCAGAGGAAGGGTAGTCTCCACACACCTGGCAACCTCTCTTGGAATCGGTTGGTACCTGAACAGAAGAAAAGAGGGGGGAAAAAAACAAAACAAAACAAAACAAAACAAAACAAAACAAAACAAAACAAAACAAAACAAAATAAAATAAAATAAAATAAAATAAAATAAAATAAAATAAAATAAAATAAAATAAAATAAAATAAAATAAAGTTTAAAGAGTAGGGGTGTTAGGGTTAGTTAACTAACTAAATGAATAGTTAGTATGGCTCTGGTGCTCAGTTATAGCTTCCAGGAAGGCAGAGACAAATCAGAGGTCAGGATCTGAGAGCTTTTCAGATCCTAAAAGGTGCTGCTGCACAATCACACAATGGTTAGGTGTGGGTTAGTGAGCTTTTGGCCATGCCTAGCTCAATGTTATTTGTAGCCCATTCACACGTGAGTGGGAAAATATGAGGCTGAAAGAAAAGCAGGAAGTATTAATTCGATTCTCCTTTCCTTTCCAGTCCACCTCCTCTCTCGGGGTCAATGAGCTCTTATTGTCCCCCCATGCTTGGCAACCATTTAACGTTAATTAATTGCTTTTTACTGGTATCATCTGATTAATAAGAGGTACGCTCCTTTTTACTTCCGCCTTGGCGGAGTCTACACTTAGATTATTGCTCATGGTAGTACTGACAGTCTGCTATCTGCTGATCAGGCAGGAATGGCACGGTCGTGCACTAATAACCAAACTCAACCCCGGTCCGTAACCGGGGGAAAAGTCAACCGCTGTTAGTTTCCAGAAATTTAAGAAAAATCTCTGAATCAGCAGGAACCTCAACCTACACTCTTGAAAAATGAAGAGCTTGGGAAATTAACTCAACTGCTGTTAATTCCAGAAATTTAAGAAAAATCTCTGAATCAGCAGGAACCTCAACCTACACTCTTGAAAAATGAAGAGCTTGAGAAATTCACTCAACCCCGGTCTGCAACCGGGGGAAAACTTTGCACAACTGCCAGGACTTTTTGGCACCTCTAATATTATTCAACTTTAACTGGACCGGAGCCAGCCTCTAACAACCCTCACTCTAAGGAAACGTAGACTGGGAAATTTGTTCAGAATGATATTCGGTTACCAAGCATGTATCAAATCAGGTGGGCCGCCATCCCCTGGCAAGACAGTATGACGCATTTTCAGCGAGTCAAGGATGGTGTCCAGGAGAGAGAAGCATTCCCCAGGAATTGTTCCGCCTATCAGAAAAGAAAGACCCCCCAAAGAGCGCTTCCCCTAGCAAGGTTTATCCTTTTTCTGCACATTAAACCAGGACTTCTTGTTTGAAAAGTAATTGCCTATGTACTCATAGCAACTAATGGGACAGTTTCTCAGGAAAAATTTGGTACCCCCCCTACTGTCAAGTGGCTTCGGGCCGGCAAGACAGTCCGACGCGGTAAGGAGGAGGCGCTCAAAATGAAAACGATGAATGTTGAACTAGGCTTTCTGTCGCAAGCAGCTTCAAAAGGGTAAGGTACAGATTGTTTCCGAGGGTATCGGTCAAAAATGTCAAAATGTAAACTTGGTTGAGGCTGCAGTCCTCAATCTCTGTCTCAATTTTCCTGAAATTGAGTAAAAACAAAAGAGTAAAAGAAGAATCGTTCAGAAATAACAAAGGAGAAAAAAAAAAAACGTGTGAGCTCAAAAAAAATCATGGCCAATAAAAGAATAAAAAAATGAAAAATTCAGCTCCAAAAGCTGAGGCAACAGAGGGCTCTTTCTTCAACGGATGTAACCATATCTTGCATTGTGGGGCCCTCCCCTCAACGAGAAAATAAAAGGAAAGAAAAGCAAACAAAAACAAACCCATTAGTAACTATTTTCCTCCCTTTTGTTTGTTTTTTTTCTTCTCATAAAGGCAAAAGCAGTGTAAATAAATGAGCAACATAATGAATAAAAGCAAAGATAAATGATGGGCATACATGGTCTCATGTGGCAAACAGAAGGGTTCTGTGTGAAGTTATGGTGGTCCTGTGTTTCAGCTCATAGTTATGAATGTGTGTGTGTGACTGTATGTCTAGTTTGTCTGCTTAGAGCATGAGGTGTATTGACTGTTTCACATGTGATAGGAATTAAATCATCTAAATTGAACTTTGAGAAACTGTACTAGCCTCAGCATGGGAGACAGAAGGTTGTCTCTCTCTGTGAAGTGTAAATGTGGACCAAGGGGGGACCCTTTCCCCTTCCTGGCCAAGCAAAGGAACAGTAGGATCAAAGAACAGGTTCGTTCCTGTTCTCACCTCTTTGTTACATTAAACAATCAATCAATGTTTACTTGCTAAGTTTTCAAACTCTGGGCTCCGAACCCATGCGGAGCCCAGGGGATTTTATCACCCCCAAAGGTGACTCAGGATGTTGGAAGAATACCAGCTGTTTGTTTCCCCCTCAAAATGAGATCAAAGAATATGTATTTGTTTGAAAAGTCACTAAAGAAGGATTATTGGAATGGTTCTTGCAGAAATCTAGATTGCAAATATAGTTTGTTCAATGCCACTCTTCAGATAATTCAAGAACCAACAGAATGTTCTCATTCATATAACCCATTGTCAACTACAAGTGTTATTCATTCTATGCAATATACCTCTTCACTTCAAGCTGAGTATAAGATGTCAACAGATGGCTTTATTTGTGACCTCCTGCCCGTTATCTCTGTAACTCGACTGTTGGATGTTGATTAATTTGTGAACCCTGAAAGTTTCTTGTTCCCAGGTTGGTACTTCCTCCATTTGTTGAGGTGTGAAAGTTTGTGGCTTTCTTTCTTTGTTCTAAGGCTAAAGCCTTAGACTCCTCCCGTTGGTCTCAAGTCATATAGGCCTTTTTTGGCTAAGATTCTTCAGAGTAAATTTGACCAGGGCTGCTCTCACAGGGCTTCTGCCTCAGCCCTGTTCTTTTGATTCTGCTTGTGTTAATAAACTTTGTGTTATTATGCAAGCCAGTTTCTACGATCCCTTTTTTCCACACTACATCTTTTTCATCGTTCACATCTCCACCTGGGGAAACCACGACAAATTTGGCGTTGTCGGGCAGCGGCTGCTACAATTGTTCTTCCGTGCCATGGTGTCCCTGAGTTCATCCAACATCCTTGGTGAGTATGAGATGGGTGTTTGGGGTCACTGTGTTAACATGGATATTGTACAGTTTAAAAGAACTTGTGCATTGTGTGATGTTTGTAACGATGAGGAGTGGAAAGGGTTTCGCCTAAATTATGTTGTTAAATTGAGACAGACTTTGGATTATCGGTAATGACAACAATAACAAAAGAAAAAGAGAACTAAATTGCTAGGATAGTTTTGTTTGGAATGTTAGGGATGTAATGGCTATTTTATGGTTTTGGGACTTAATATCCATGCAAGAATTGGGAATAAGGGCCCATTTTTCCTACATTCTGTAAGTCTCTGTCGCAGGTTTTGTCACTTAATCATGAGATATGCTATAGGGGATTAACACTTAATTTGGTAAAGTTAAATTTTGAAATAAAGGAAATGAGAGAGAAATAAGAATGACTTGACTATGTTATGAATTCATGAGTTGAGTTGAGTTGAAATAAAGGAAATAAGAATGACTTGACTATGTTATGAATTCATGAGTTGAGTTGAGTTAAAATAAAGGAAATGAAAATGACTTGACTATGGAATGAATTCATGAGTTGAGTTAAGATGATTATTTTTGAGTAAAGATTCAGGAATTTACTCAATATGGTGGAAAATGAATGAGCCACTATGAAATAAAGCGCTGTTTTGATGTTTTGTGTGTCAATAGGAATTAACGAATACATCTGCTGGTCAATTGTATTTGTTTTTTCTGTTTTCTGTTTGTGTGTGAATTTAATGTTCCTTTGTATGTCATGTTTGTAAATGTAAGTTGTGTTTTGACTTGTATATGATTTAATGCAAAAGAGGGTAATTGGATATAAGCCCTAATGTTACATGAGATAGGTTTGGTTAAGGATTAAGACTTATGAGCCCTATAAATTATGGGGACTTTTGTTAGACTTTGGTGCTTTTTGAGATTGATTATTATCTAGAATATATTTTCAACATAATGTTAAACATATCTTAACTATAGTATATGTATTTAGCTCTGTTTAAGGTTGGTTTTGATGTCGACCTTGTTTGGGGCCGCTTGCCCTATGTTGATCTGCAGTTCGCTGTGGCTGCCCTTGTGTTCCTCCTGCACGCTGCAGAGGGGTGTGTCTGTGTGTGCGAATGCGTGTGTGTGTGTTCTCTCCCTGTCATGCGTTGAATGAATGGTAGTGAAATAGCTGTTATAACTGATTTTAATATAACTTGTGACTTATTGGTGAAGTTACTATTCAGTGTTTGACGGAGCTGTGTGTTTGTTTCTGGATTCTGACTGTTGCCACGATTGCCACTCTGGTATAAAGTTCTTAATAAATAAATAGCGTTGTGCTGCATGCCGGCGCCTGGGTTTTAATTTAGATTTTACACTTTTAGCATTGTCTGATACATGAAGCCGGCATCAGCCGTGGTTGCATGCATTCTTTAATTCAGTGTTGCTGTTGGTGTTACAGCGTTATATTACTGGATTAATTCATATTGATGAATTAAATTACATACAATATCAGCATTCATTTGGTTGTGGTAGAATACGTTCCGGACAAAGGCCTGATTTAAATATAATAATGAAAACAATAATAACTATGATAATGATAATGTTTGATGCTGCTTTTGATTATTAAATAGCAATCTGATTGGATTAACGTGTGGTTTTTCTCAATTATGTGATTGCTTATTTGCTTTGCCGTTCGATGGCATTGTTTGCTGAATTATGTTATTGTTCAGCGGTGTTTATGTGTTTATGGATCTGTTTTATCCGCTGTCGTTTCCTTATTCCACTGACGTGTATTTACGGTTTCGGACTTGTTCACGGCGTTCCGCTGCAGCGTCCGGTGTGAACCGTCTCGGATCGATCGCGTCTTTCTTTTTGTGCGTTTGTTGTGATTCTGTGATTTGTGCCTCTGTTTGTCATGTGTGTTTTATGTGCAAGCTGTTTAGGTTTATTTGGTTCCGCTGTGAAAGTTGCGGGTGTTGTGAACGAAGTGGTAAACTGTGTATTTGGTGATAAGAACTGGTCCGTATTTTCCGGCGGGCAGGAATCTTGGTTAAGTGTTTGAATGTGACCATTAGAATATTCGTTAACGTAAAGATATTTGTGAACATGCCAGGTTGTTTTGTTTTTGTTTTAACTGTCTCGTATTTTTGTCTGCTAGCTGTGTGTCACTATGCATTAAAATATACGGCCGAGGCGCCGAGTTCGTGTGTTTTGATTATTGGGACTTTGTTATTCGTGTTCTGACGTGGATGTTTACAATAAATGTGTCTTCTGTTGAGCTGTCCTGGTTAGTGTTGTAATTACGTTGTAAGTTCACTCCGGTATAATGTGAATGTGTTGTGTCGATTTGTTTCCCCGTTGTTTTTTGGCGTCTGTTTGAGTTCCCGTGATCTTAACTCTTCGTCGTTAACGTTGCTACTGGACGTTTGTTTGTTTTTGAGAGGCGGAGCTACAAGTTACGTCATGGAGTGGACGGACTGTGGTCCGCCCAAAGGGGGGAGGATGATCAGTTGTGGCGCCATCTAGCTAAAGAGATGGTGAACTGCACAATTTTTACTCTAAAGTTAAATACGGCCTCTAGCGGTACATATGGGAAACTGCATGCTTTAGTGGAAGCAATGTTGCTCTCTGCTGGTAACATGAAGTTAAGACTTATATAGAAATTACTCGTTCATTTAAATACAGTTTATTCTTAATATTTATACATTATAATTAATCATAATTATAATTGTTCCATAAGCTTGAAATATGAGTAAGATTTACAGAATTTTTTAAAGGTTTCATTTTTTAGTTTTGGATTTACAGCTTTAAAAATGGTGATGACTTGTTATGAAACTGAATATTTATTTTTATTTTTACATAAGAAGTTGAGGAGAGGAGTACCTGAATCACAACTCCTAAGACACTGAAACACACCTGGTGGTTTTGACTTTGTGGGTGACACGATACCTGAATTCCAGTCGAGAGAAACTGGTGCGTTTATTCATGAAATTACTCAAATAGAACATATTTTTTTGTTTATTTTTTACATATTTATAGCGACACATTACCTTACACAAACAATAATAACACAATTTATTCACTTATATATGGCTTCACAGTGCTATATATGATACATGAAAGGACTTGGCAGTGGACTGAATATTGAGTTTGTTTACTTTATTGAGCATCATTGATTAACAATCACTCATTGATTGATTGGCTTTGACAATTTAGTATCATTAATTTGATTAGTTATCTGCGAATTAGCTAATCTGTTTAAACTATCAAGTGAATATGGTGAATAATAATTTCAGTATCTGTGCTTAACTTAACTTTGATTGGGGATATTGATATCATTCCAGTTTTGGAGATGATTTAAGGTTTGATCAATTATATCATTACGATTCGGGTAGATTTATTCTCACATCACTTCTTCTGCAGTTGGCAAAGTTCGGTGACCATAGATTTCGTATAGCACACAATTTTTCGTTCGACATTAGATTTATAGTAAAGGAAAAATTAAGAGAAGTTCTTCATAATGACGAGTCCTTGCATTACACAGCCATGGTCAGTTGAGGGTACTTTTAATCCAGATGTAGTTAACACCTTACAAGTCCTAGTGTCTCCTTATAGAGCAAGTCAGAGGAAAGGAAAAAAGGGAAAGAAACGAAGTGAAGAAAAAAGACAAATTGAATTAGGCATACTGCAACTCTTTGAGATCGAAGGGCAAAGTTTATCTAAACTGGCAAATGACAAAAAGATGCAAAGCACACGAGACATTAAGAAAAAGGAGAAGACCACGAGCAAGCTGACAAAGAAAACCAACATATCTTTCTC
Organism: Gouania willdenowi; assembly: GCF_900634775.1. NCBI lineage: Eukaryota > Metazoa > Chordata > Actinopteri > Blenniiformes > Gobiesocidae > Gouania > Gouania willdenowi. The sequence continues at coordinate 33,242,705 of NC_041048.1, read as the reverse complement.
TCAGGCAACATCAGTAAAGAAGCCACCACCATATGAAAGAGAAGTACGTTTACGAATGTTGGCAAAAGCAGAAAGAAGAGGAGATCGATCAACAAAGCAATTATTGTCAGAGAAAGACGACACGAAGGACAATGAAAGTGAAAATGAAAGTGAAAATGAAAGTGAAAATGAAAGTAAAAATGAAAGTGAAGATGAAAGTGACAAAGATGAATGTGAAGATGAAAGTGAAAGACATGAAAGTGAAGACGAAAGTGAAAAAGATGAAAGTGAAGAGGAAGTGGAAGGAGAAAATTTTCTCCAGTGGAGTTTACGCAACAAAGAGAAGAAAAAGTCTCAAAAGTCAAACACCTGGAAAGATGCACTACGTCCAAAAACAGAAAAGAAAGACAACAAAATGTGCCCAGTGATACTAATCACAAAATCTGGACAAAATCTGGAGTACAAGCCTTGGCAGAATCCTGACAAGTCTGACATACTCGGAAAATTACCGACGCTTCGAGATGGTGCACACCCCTGGATCTCAAAGCTGGAAGAGGTTCTGGTGGGAACACAGCCAGCGATGGGAGATATTAAGAGACTTTTGGCCAGCCTTATTGGAGTTCCAGCAATGAAAGAGATTCTGCAAACAGCAGGCCTAAAGAGATATGTGGAGACGTCTGTCAATGATCAAGAAAGGTTTGCTGCAAGTCGAGGACGGATGTGGAGAACCTTGAGAGGACTTTTTCCAACAAATGTGCATCCTGACAACATCTTCATTGAGCCACTTGGCCACCAAGAGAACCCGAGAGCATATGTGTCGAGAGCTCATCGAATGTGGAGAAACGTCACAGGAAATGATCCCGAATTGAACCAGATGGAGAAATCAATTTTAAGAGCCAAAATCCAGAAAGGACTACCCCTGACAGTGAGGAGCAAATTGGCTGAAGTGTTTGGTCGTGGAAGCCTGACCAAAGGCGTATATACAGATCACATCGCACATCAGGTGGAAGTGTATCGGAAAAAGGAACAAGATCAAGATACTCTCCGAAAACTCACCCAAATACAGTTGATCGATATAAAGAAGAAAGAAGAGAACCAAGCAATTGTCATGCAGAGTCAGCCACAACCGACTCAAGTGCAACCACAACTACAACAACAGTTTCAGCAACAGCCACCTGAGGTTCCCATTGCCTCTTTCCAACAGCCATCGTGTGATTAACCACAAATAGGAAGAGGAAGAGGCCAAGCAAACTTTGGAAGAGGAAGAGGAGGAAACTTCCCACAGATACAAGGACCATGTCATAATTGTGGACAAATGGGCCACTTTGCTCGTAATTGCTACAGCTCCAGAGGAAACTTCAGAGGAGGTTTCAGGAATAGCTTCAGAGGAGGCTACAGAGGTCAACAGCAGCAAATCAGGGGACCGGTAAACCCATGTAGGGGTCCGGTACCTGGTTTCTAAAGGTGCCAGCTGGTAGAGTCAGGGCCGAAGCAAGAATCAACAATAGAGGTGAAAAATAAACACTCAACCATTGGAAGTTATGACTGATTGTGAAGCTGCTTTCACCTGTATTCGGCCAAAGGACGCTATACATCTTCCCATGTCTGGACAGCTAGTAGGACAATAGGGGTATGAGGACATGAAACAGCTGATTCCTCTCACAAAACCCAATCAAGCTCTGCTACAAAAATCAGAGACCTCGTCAGTATACTGGATTGGAGATCCAGATCCAGAACTGCTAAAACCAGCTACTATGTGGGAAGAGTCCATCGTGGCAAACATGCCTAACACAAAGCTACCAGAGTATCCACATCATTGCACACTCAAATATTTCAAGAACACAGACCAAGCAAATCCAGAACAATGATTGAGTTATCAACCCAAACATGTTGAGCTGACTTCGTCACCACAAGGAGCAGCTATGAAGATAAACATTAACGATTAGTAGTTTGTCTAGGTCAGATGATAACTCATGAAAACAGAAACATCTCTGAAAGTTATTTAGAAGCTATTCATACAGCACTAAAACCTAGAACAGTTAGGGAAATGATGTCATTTATTGATATCACAGATTTTTAGAGAAGGAAGATATTACCTTAGTGAGATGCGCTACGGTAAATTCGGCTGAAAATTTGCCAACTCCAGAAGATGGGGAACCACATGATTGTGTGGAAAATTGCGGGTTTAAGAAAACAGATGGTTCTCAGATCCAACATCATACACAGGTATTGAAATTATTGCATGCAATGATAAAACCAAAAGAAATAGCTATAGCTAAGTGTGCAGCTCACAAACAGGACATGTTAAGAAATCAGGAAGGACTGATGGTAGTGCCTTCAGACCTACTGAACCTAATGATTCAGGAAGCCCATGGGTTAGCCCATGTGGCAAAGGGAGAAGTTAGGAGAAAGATTGCAAAAGTGTGTGGGGTTTTGGTTATAGATTATGTTGACATGATAAAACCAGTTGTGAAAAGATTTTCACAATGGTCTGAAGCATGTCCAAGCAAACGTAAAGATGCTCAGTCTGTTGCTAAGTTTTTGTGTCGCGAAATTAGAAGTAGATGGGGTTTACCCGATCGCATATCTTCAGACAACGGGAAAGAATTTGTGGATAAAACAGTAAGGTTAATTTTAGGAAGAAAATTAGGAATCAAATAACGTTTAGGAGCTGTCTATCACCCACAAAGCCAAGGTGTGAATAAATGAATGTTGTGCTAAAAAACTGCATTGTTGAAATCTGTTAGCACACAGGTTTTAATTGGGTTGAGGTACTTCCACTAGCATTAGTGATATGTCGTTTAAGTGGATTCCAAAGCAAAAAGGTCAATAGCAATTAGTTAGATCAATTAGACGGTAGAATAGAAAAAATGTCCACTATTCTAGCTGGGACTATAGCTAGTGGTATTATTGCATCAAATATAGTTTCTACAAATACATCAGTGATAGATAAGAATGTTTCAATAACAGTGATGACAACAGCTAATTCTATAATTTCTGATAATCATACAAGTGCAGCTGTGGAAATGAGTTCCACAACAAATAGCTCAATGACAACTTTTTCAGTGCCTATAGAGCCTGAAGGTACAAAAACAATACCAGACATTACATCCCAATTCATTATAGTCTATAAATACAACTCAACAGGCTATTGAACAATTGAACATTAGGTTGAATAATATTGAGGACAGTTTTTAAGAACCATTAGATGAGGAGACTGATAACGACTGCGGTGAGACAGATAATGTGAATACATCACCAGATGAGTATTCGGACGGAGATTTGACACCAGAAAAAATGTCTCAGGATTTTCGCGCCATAAGAAAGCGGAAAAAGTTGAAAACCTGGGGTTTGATGCCTCAGTGTTGCACATTTTAGATACATGGATAAGCAGAAATATGTGGTATTGGCAAATAACTCACTCCGTTAGAGAAATTACTGGGATAAAGGGTTCGTTTTAGTGAAAATTCCAACTCCAAGCACGTGGAATTCAATTTATGATTAATACCTGAACCTTTGCTGGCATATTGCCAATCACGATTGGTGACATGGCTGTGGGTTCTTACAAAGCAAACACAATTCTGATAATTTGGTGGAAATAGCTGATCGCCTGTTCACATGCAAAATTTACATCACTACAGTTGTTCTTCGCTAGTGGAACGACAGTTTTTAAATATTCTTGAATATTATGAAGATATTGTAGGTTCTGGGAGCTGCTATTTTATCACTTTGTGTGATTTTCTGTTGTTGTACATTGGTACTGACCTTTCCTAAAGCTATGATACAGATGAGGAGGTAACAGTAGTGGTTGATGAGATAGTGGAGACTTATCCATTTTGATTGATTACACCATTCCCTGAACGATATTTTAACCAAGTGGTTTCTTGGTTAAAGGGGGGAACGGAAAGGAAAATGGAATCACGTATTAATAATGCATTAATTAGGCATTGAGTGTTAAACATTAATCAAAAAAGATAGAGGAAAAAAAAAAAAAACAAACAGAAAGAAAAATTAGAATTTAGCTATCATGTGGTGTTTAATGTTTGTGCAAGATACTGGTCAGATGTTTTTTACCTTCCAGAACAAGTGTGGGAGTGATGGGGCTAGATGATTCTACCTGCCTATATGAACATGGACACCTCAAACATGGACATTCCAGTTATGGACACTGAAGGACAAAGACATGGATGGCAATTCCCCCAAAGAAGCCGTCATGAACTGTGATACTGAACGATAAGTTGATGCTGCCAAAGGAATATCAACAACAACAATTGTCCAATGTTTTCATATGTGTCCTACATGTTTGTGATGTTTATTGTATTGGAATATGTTTATTACAATGTATTGTACCTCATTAATTATTTCTACTTCATACTAGGTATTTTAACGAATACACATTTTAGAGTTTTCTAGATAGTTTAAAGTGCTTATGTTGGGACCTCAGGTATTGTGATTTTTTTCCGGTTTTTATTTGAAGGGCTAGTGGGGCTTAGGCAAGGAAAGGCTTACTGTAAGGTGCGATGGGTCGACCAGACCTCACAGTGGGCAACCTTTTGTTTGTTTCTGAGGTTCTCAATGTGTGTACTTTATGTAGATGCACGTAGACATTTAGACATTTAGGTTTTTCTTTTCAAGTAAAAACAAATCAACTAAATTACAGTTAAGTAAGTCTATAGACTTGGAGTTAAAGACTGATAAATATAAGATAAAATAAGGCATTAATTAAATAATACTAGTTTTCTCATTTTTGATTGGTTAGAGATTTATTAAAATTGGCAGAGGATGATATTTGAAAGGATCCTTTTCACATTTGGAAATTTTACAGTATGATTAAGGCTAAACATCATAAGGGGTTGTCATAACCTTTAAGACTATTTATAACATGCTTTGTTATCTTTGTTTTTTCGAGACTTGGTGCCTCGAAAAGGGGGGAATGAGGTGTATTGACTGTTTCACATGTGATAGGAATTAAATCATCTAAATTGAACTTTGAGAAACTGTACTAGCCTCAGCATGGGAGACAGAAGGTTGTCTCTCTCTGTGAAGTGTAAATGTGGACCAAGGGGGGACCCTTTCCCCTTCCTGGCCAAGCAAAGGAACAGTAGGATCAAAGAACAGGTTCGTTCCTGTTCTCACCTCTTTGTTACATTAAACAATCAATCAATGTTTACTTGCTAAGTTTTCAAACTCTGGGCTCCGAACCCATGCGGAGCCCAGGGGATTTTATCACCCCCAAAGGTGACTCAGGATGTTGGAAGAATACCAGCTGTTTGTTTCCCCCTCAAAATGAGATCAAAGAATATGTATTTGTTTGAAAAGTCACTAAAGAAGGATTATTGGAATGGTTCTTGCAGAAATCTAGATTGCAAATATAGTTTGTTCAATGCCACTCTTCAGATAATTCAAGAACCAACAGAATGTTCTCATTCATATAACCCATTGTCAACTACAAGTGTTATTCATTCTATGCAATATACCTCTTCACTTCAAGCTGAGTATAAGATGTCAACAGATGGCTTTATTTGTGACCTCCTGCCCGTTATCTCTGTAACTCGACTGTTGGATGTTGATTAATTTGTGAACCCTGAAAGTTTCTTGTTCCCAGGTTGGTACTTCCTCCATTTGTTGAGGTGTGAAAGTTTGTGGCTTTCTTTCTTTGTTCTAAGGCTAAAGCCTTAGACTCCTCCCGTTGGTCTCAAGTCATATAGGCCTTTTTTGGCTAAGATTCTTCAGAGTAAATTTGACCCCGGCTGCTCTCACAGGGCTTCTGCCTCAGCCCTGTTCTTTTGATTCTGCTTGTGTTAATAAACTTTGTGTTATTATGCAAGCCAGTTTCTACGATCCCTTTTTTCCACACTACATCTTTTTCATCGTTCACATCTCCACCTGGGGAAACCACGACAAGCACACCTTCTTTGAAGTGTATCTCAAAGCGTGTGAGAGAATAAATGAAAACAAAATAATCTAGCGTACAGTCAGAAAATAGAGGGGTTAGTATTGTCCTATCGAAGGAGAAGCTTGTTGGCTATTTGCTAGTTGTCCCCCCCCCATGCCAAAGTTCAAGGCTAAAGTGATATAGCACTACCACCAAAGGCTGTGGTGGACTTCTTATGGCTTGGTATCCTCGTGGCTTTTGAAACAGTGTCTTTTTTGGTGAAGATGTTCCAGCAGACGTGTGATCAGTCTGCAGTTGCTGCCCATCATTCAGGCAGTAATCGTGGCGTTTAACCCGCAACTCATTGGTGGGGGGGTGTCCAACCAACTCCGACGCCCACAGGTTCTCAGTCTTTGATGATGGGGCAGGATGTGTTAATCCCAGCATTGGCATGCGGCCCATTCCATAGACGATGAAGAGTTGACTTGGGACTGAGCGAGTTATTTCGTTGCAGCATTGCTTTGCTGAATGGGAGAGTTGAGTCCTTTGATAGTCGATTTCCTTCTGAAGCTTGGTCCTTTGAATGATGTTGACATTTCATTAGCATAAGAGTTGGAGGTGATTTCATTCATTAAGAGCTTTCATTGAAGATGTCGTTTCTTCAGGGACAACCGCAAAGCCAACAGAAACTAACAATAAAATAATAAAAAATGATAATGATGATAACAGTAATATTAAAATAAAATAACATGAAATACTGTATTCATCTGTGTGTGTGTTTGAGTGTGTGTTGCTCATAGTCATTTTAGAGTGGACCCCAGATATATCAAACATGAAATCAAATAAAATTTAAAATAAAAATAAAAATAGTGTCTGTGTTGTAATGGCTTAGCACTATTCTGTAGGCAGAGGGAAAGGTGAGAAACCACAACGTTGTGTCACTAACGCTGTTAGTTTTGGGAATCTATGTATTAATAGCAGACCGTATTACAAGTATGTAGTGTCTTAATCATGTGACCTTTCACTGAACTGGCCAATGAGGGGCGCTACCTTCTTCTCTCTCTCTGTGTGTGTGTATATGTGGGTGTGCCTCCCTCTCTCTCTCTGTGTGTGTGTGTGTGTGTGGGTGTGCCTCCATCTCTCTCTCTGTGTGTGTGTGTGTGTGTGTGGGTATGCCTCCCTCTCTCTCTGTGTGTGTGTGTGGGTGTGCCTCCCTCTCTCTCTATGTGTGTGTGTGGGGCTCTCTCTCTCTCTCTCTGTGTGTGTGTGTGGGGCTCTCTCTCTCTCTGTGTGTGTGTGTGTGTGTGTGTGTGGGTGTGCCTCCCTCTCTCTCTGTGTGTGTGTGTGGGGCTCTCTCTCTCTCTGTGTGTGTGTGTGGCTCTCTCTCTCTCTCTCTCTGTGTGTGTGTGTGTGTGTGTGTGTGTGTGTGTGTGTGTGTGTGTGTGTGTGTGTGTGCGTGTGTGTCTCCCCGTGCCACACGTCCGTAAGTTCAGCTGAGAAAAAAAAAAAAAAAAACCAAAACGCACAGAAACACAGCAGCTGACTCTTGTCCAAAATGAAAGCATTAAAGCCAAACAACCAAAGGGAGAAATCTGATTCCATTCACACGTTTAAACAAAATAAAAACAAAGATAAAAAAGAAGTAAAACTCACCGAAAGCATGATCTGAGTTCACATCATACCAAGATTGTATATGCGGATGCATATATTATTTGTTTATTGGATTGTTCATCTGTTTGATTCCCATTATCAGTGTTTTACTCCCTGTAGTCTTCACTACAGTTTAGGTTAGGGTTTTATTCTATTTTGATATCGGTACAGAGGTGAACTCAGTACATGGCACCGGGGTGTTTTGGAAACTTTGGTTGCCTGTCTATCCTATGGTCAGGACCTCACAGGCTGTCCGTGGAGGTGCCTGAACAAAACCAAAGTAAATAATGACCACCCGTACTCGATGCCTGAACAAAAATATTCGAGCCCGAAGAAAAATATAGGGAACTTATAATATTAAAAAGCAAAGAACTTCAACCATTTGACCCTTTCTCATGGCAGTCCCTTCACTGCGTCAAAACACAGAACAGCTGAAGGAGGAGAGAACCTCCAGAATGATGAAAATCAATACAGTGCTCGACTGGTTGCCTTTCTATCAACACAGAGGGAATATATATATGTAAATGAAAATGTATATATATATTAAAAAAAAAGGCAGCTTTACCTTAATAGTCCGAATTGGTGTTTGGTGGTCCAGTCTCTGTCCGAGGGGCAGACCACCGTGGGGCAGACTCGGAAGTCCCATGCCATAAAAAACTGGCTTTGGGGTTTTAAGTGCGTCCACTGGTCCACGGCAGAAGCCCCCCAGAGTAGATTTTTGTCACGGCAAATTTGCGGTTGACCTCATTTGGAGATATGATTTATTGCTCTGGTTGAATGATGGAGTCCAGGCGAGGCATTGATGATTTTATAAAAAAGGTTTATTATAAAACTAAATAAAAAGGAGTACAAAGATGGACAAAATTTGTGACCGCCCCGGGCGGACGTCCGATGACAGAGTGGCACAGTTCTAACTCATCACGTATATTCCCCCTCAGTCCCCCTCCCTCCTCCCCCCAGGAGATAAAGAGGACAGGGTGGAGGTGAAAGAAGAGGGTGAAAAGAGGTCAAAACAACCAGTTTTCTGGTATCTCCTGATTGTCCTGAGTGTTGGAGGTGTGTGCGTGTATGGTGTTTGTGTGTATGAATGGATGTGTATTGGGTGTGTATGTGTGACTATGTGAGTGTGTCATGCCTCTGTGTCTGAGGGATGTGTTTTGGGAAGCTGACCTCGAGAAGAGAGCAGAAAACATGAGACAGCAGAAATGAAAAGTCTCAACTTAAAGCCTTAAAAAGAATAAGGTCTATGAGTAAATATGTTAATAAACATAACTAACAATTTTGCCCTGACACTTTTTAACTGAAACATTTAGCATGAAAATCCACATTATACACTCTTACATTTTTTGAAACCACTATGTCTATAGTTATTGTAGAGCTCAGTATTTTTCTTTCTTTTAACAGATGACCAGCAAATGCAGACAAGGGCATTAGCTTTTGTAAACATTTTATTGGTGCTAAAATTTCAAAGCACAGACAAACATTAGATTTCATACAAACACATCATGGTGATTAATTATCATGAAGGAGGTGTATTTAGAAATATATCATATGAATGTATTGAGTGAAGAAAAAATAGACCAACATCTATGGTTTTGAAGGCAAAATAGTGTAATATTATAGGAGTGATTGAACAAGCATTTCTCCAAAGTAGTCATCTGGATACTTGTATGGTGAGAGGCATTTGGATCTTCCCCCCTCAATGGTAATACACACCAAGTTGGGCAGGCATGGACAAGTGTGGTGGAGTCTTTTACCAAAAAAGGGAACCTGGAGTTAAAGAAGACAGGAAATATATCAGCTATACAGTATATAAGAGCACACACACGACGTTGGGTTCCGTGGTTTAAAAGAGTAAATTAATCCCTAAATTTTGGCTTCTAGGCTGGAAATAAAATTAAAAAGAAATGCCTTGATTATGGGCAGGGATCCTGAAGCAAATAAGAAACGCCGTCTTTGGTGTAAAACCTCCAATGAACAATCTATGCTATGCTAGCTACTTACTCAATATTCACAATATCCGTCGATTCACAATTCTTTTAATTCAACCTACTCGCCACAGAAAGCAGAGTTGACAGGTGCTAGTTTTCATTGAAGAGGCGGGGCCAATAGTGGTGGTTTGTGACGTAACCACCATTCTCAGCGAATAGCAAAATTTGATTGTAATAGCAGGGTTGTATCTTATAGAGGGCAGTCACTCTTACATTTCTACAACAAAATAATTTGACTAAAATATCAAGAGTTGGACAACAATAAAACAACACTATAAAACTACCCTCTTCATCCTCGAGTAGCAAACATCTAAAATCTACATATCACTGCTACTTAAGTTTTTATCATTTCTGAGAGAAACACAGTCTGGTGTGTGTGTGTGTGTGTGTGTGTGTGTGTGTGTGTGTTCTCACTCTGTGGCTCATTGGATGGCAGTCCTCTCCCTCCTGTCCCATAGGTGTACATATCCTAAGGCTGCGGATCCACAAACTCACCGCACAGCACATGCCCGCACCACACTGAGAATCTCTCTCACAGGCCTGCAGACATAAACAACACAAAAACCAAAAAATAACTATTACATGAATAAACACAAATATTTGCTCAGTTAAAGTATTTAAATTAAATGAATGCATTTATTTCATGTTTTTTTTTTCAAGTTCATGTTGAAAACCCTATTATGATTCTTCATGTAAATATGCTGTATAATAGACATGGACAACTGGCAATCGCGTGGGGCCCTCAGTCTTGTTTAGTGTGGCCTCCAAGGTAAAAATGATTCTAAAAAGGTATCCAAAACACAGAAAATGACTGAAAAATGAATTAAACTACAACAATAATACACAAAGGGCCTGTACTACGAATAGTATATCCAGGATATCTCTTCGTGAGCGGGTTTCACTTAATCAAACATTTGCCGTCACAGAGCACCTGTACTACAAAGCAGGTTATCAACATGTTCACTCAAAGCTGCAATATGTAATTTTTTTTGTGTGTTATTTGGTCAAAAATTCATAATCATCTTTGAGCATATTGCAATCCAAAGTGTTCTGATTGGACGGTGAATCTCTTCTCCTTCTACTGGCTCTGTAATGCGTCACGCTCCTGTATTTCTAAAGCTCAGCCAATCAGAGATCTTTCCACCAACAGGGTGATCCCATGAGCTGTTTTAAGCATTACTATTGCTGCTCGTCAAAAGTCAAGGTGCGTTGACAATCTGAAAGAAGGGACAGTCCCATGGGATTATATTCAAGCAGAAGTCTCCAACGCGGCTTTTAGCACAGCGGTTACACGGCAAAGCAAGAGGAAAAAGGAAGACTGAGGTGGAGAAGCAACAGAATAAAGGCACAAACATGTTTAAAACATGATTAACAGACTCTGGGAGGTCCCTCTAACTCGGTGTATGCGGCGGACTGCACGTGATCCGCTTTCAGTCCGTGCGCAGTCTGCCCCGAGTCAGAGAGAGATCAGTGATAACAGATGGGATAAATAGCTTGTAGAACTAAGAAGAACATTATCTAAGGTGGAGACAGAGAACAGACACAATTATTTTGCAGGGTGATGTGTGCCATCATGTCTCTAAAACATCAAAAAACTCTCCAATAACTCAAGATAAAGTCCCTACATTTGTTACTAGTTTCTATGAAGAAAACAGTTGCAAAGAGTTCCAAGAAGACCAGTGAGTTTAGTTCAGGAGGAGAGGAGGGAGCATGGAGCGTGGAGCGTGGGAGCGTGAAGCATGGAGCATGGAGCGTTTCACGATTCTACAAACTGCATCTTTAAGCCAGGTGATTTCAAACTGAATGTGTGTACGTATAAAACAGGTGGAGATTGCAGCATCAGACCAACCACAGACATGGAGAAATAATGAGGGATTAAAACCCATAAACCCAAACAACACCTTTGCTGCAGCAAAAGCAGGAAGGAAAGAATGCAGATAATTAATGACCGTTAATGTTAAAATTTGTGAGATTATACAATATAAATTATTCAAAGAATGAATTGACACACTGATTAGTTTCACTTCACTTCTATTCACGTACCCGCCTCATTTTGGTGCCCATTCTTTGGCAGGTGGTTTTCCAAGAGAACTGATTGGTCAGGATGTGGTGTTTTTATAATCACTCGATCTTATCCTAGCAATTAACCTATTCCTAACCAGGTTCACCATAGGTTACCATGGTGATTTACCCAGGTAAAAAGTTAACAAGCGTTGTTGTAGTACAGCACACAAAAAAAATCTTGGGAGTTATTGCGATAAGAGGAAATCCAGCTTCATACTCCATAAGGACTACAAAACACACAAAAATTCAACAAACATTAAATAAGAGGAAAATTTACAAAACGGCAAAAAAAAACAAAAACAAAAAAAAAAAAAACGATAAATGATAATGTGGCCCTTGAATCACTAAATAATCTGATCAGAATTTTTGTGGACCCTGCTGTGATCAGAGGTGTAAAGAGTAAAAAAAAAAAAAACAAGGTGTAAAGAGTATAGATGTACTATACTGAAGTAAAAATACTTGATTGAAATTGTACTCAAGTACAAGTAAGTCATACATAAAATACTCAAGTATAAGCAAAAATATGCTCTATTAAATAGTGGTACTCACCCCCCCACATTTATTTTTGGTAATAAATCTTGCCACGGTTCCCTTGCCTACAGTAAACATCTCATATATAAACTTAAAAATGTAAAAATCTTGTGCAATTGGAACTTCATTTATTTTACACAAAGGCATCTGTAGAAAAAAAAAGGTTTGTGAAAATGTACAATTCTTTTTTTTTTTTTTTAATAAAATAACAGATTGATTCAATTAAAAATAAGAAAATATTCAGGCTCTAAGTATAGCTATATTATGAACTCTAAAACTGAGAAAATAACCAGCATTCAATGCTGTTTTGGCGCTGTGCATTACGTTTAATCTGATTGGTCGGGTATGATGTGATTTAAAACAAAAAATAACAATAATTTACTCACCAACGGTTGGGTGAAGAAATTTTACAAATTACTTTACTTCTTTTAAAACTTAAGTACAAGTACCCATAAAAGCAACTCAATTACAGTAATGTATTTGTAATCCGTTACTTTCACCTCTGGCTGTGATAGATGTTGCCCACTTTTGCTGTATAATAATTATAGATTAATACCCAGGATTGTGTCATGACAGAGTTGAACTGTGTGGCCATACTGCGGGTAATCCCTAAACCAAACACGTCAAAGTCAGTCCTGATTGACTGTTCAGAAAGTCGGACGAGAAGCCTGAGTGACAGCTCTCGCTTTCGATGAGACAGAGGAGGAACACAGTGAAGAGGAACTCATTGGACAGACGTGACTGAAGATCGCTGTTGTTTTATGACTACTCTCCTTATCCACATCGTCGCAGAGGGCTGCACTGACACTGACAAATGTTCTGTCAGCAGGTGATGGATGCAGCGATGATAGTTTGGCTTGGGTTGGAAATAAAAACACTTATTTTACCATTTCACACATTGACCACCTATTTACAAGCATTAATAGATACTTGGTGGTGCTAGAAATTCAAAGGGACATTTAAAGAACAACATGCCTCTTTTATTTCAAAAATGTCTTTTTGGAGGTATGAATGTGTAAACCCAGGCAAAACACAGATATTCAAAATACATTATAAGAGAGGTGTTTTGGAGAAATATGCATATTACATTGGACCATAGCTCTTTTTTAACTGTAGGTTAACCCCGTAATATTTAGACTTAATATAAACGCTATATCATAAACACCAATATAATGTATGTAACAATGTGTGTAGTTTGTATGATGTCAAAATGAATATGGGGTAAGTGCGTATAAGCTTTCTTGCTTCAGCCGACTCCTACTGAGCTTTCATTACCGTCTAATGATGTATCTTGTGTTTTGTAAAAAATCATGAATGTGAATTTCTCAAATAAACTAAACTTCTCAGGATAAAATGTAATTGAAATGGTTTTTTTTCTCAACCATGTCTGCATATGGCATCCGAGCTCAACAATACATGTAGTGTAATCTTTTCACAAAAATAAATGTATAATGCACATGTAAGATAAAAACCTGCAACCTGTATACCACTACTTAACACCAAATATTGACTTTTTTTTGTGTCCTTTTGTAGAGTGTCCTTTATTCATCCCGCAGAGGGGAAATTTACTGACATGTCAGCTAAATAAGAAGTACAAGACAAAAGGCAACACACAGAAAAACCCGAAAGACACCGGAAAAATTGTGCAATGTAGATAAAATAAAATAAATCAATACAATAAGAGAGGTTACACATAAATAAAAATAAAAATATATAAATAAAAATAGAAAAAATATATATAAAAAGTAATATATATCTGTTAATTTCTTAGGTGTTTGATCAATTCCATTAGTTTTTGGTCCTATTATATAGAAAATGTGTGTAATATTTAAGATTTTAAGATTCAAAATATACCACTATAAGGAAGGACTATCAAAAACACATGTATTTTATTAGTACATTTATATTTTGCTGGCTTGAATAAGATGTTCAGAATACCATTTTTTGTATAAAAAAAGTACCCCTTTTTATCATTAATAAAATGTCCCTTAAATAACCCATTGATCTCTATCTACCCAGTGAAGTTTTCCAGTCCATCATCAGGTACACACTCACCCCTGTGATGACAGCTGTGGAACCATTGGACACCAGCAGAAAGAGAAAGATCAGCACCAAGTAGGACTTCATGATGTGGAGCTGGTCAGGTGTGAAAAGTGAGCTCCCCGAGGCTTACGGACCTTTCTGCATGTGCATCTGTGACCAAACACTGAGCCAAAGCCAAACTCTGCTATTGAGGCTTATAAAGCCAGCCCACAATTCAGAAAATCTGTGACTCACTCACACCATTACTGTTTTCAAAAGTACTGCAGAAAGGAAATTCAAGATTAATGGAGGTACATTCTGACAGCACAGCATCCTTGACTCTCGTATCCTTTTCTTTTTCTATGATGGTCAATACAACAATAAAAAACCACGTCAATTTGGCATTTAAATATGCTGAGGCTGCATGAAAAAAAATAGATATTTATTTTCCTACTCATTCCTCTTCATCCATATACCTATTCAAACTTCAAGGACACAGCTTCAGCTTTGAAATATCCTTTCAAACCTACTCACAACCATGTAAAAAATGGCAGTGCCTTCATGGACTGAATTGCTGCTGCAGGTCAATGAAGTTCAATGGTGATTATTTGGTGCCACAACAGAAATCCTTTAAGGGAAAAATCTCCAAGGCCACATTTTCATTACTTATGAACTGCACTACCTGTAAAAGATTTTAAAAAATGAATAAATGAAAATAAAAATGAACTCCAGATTTGCAAATTTCACCAAAATATAGCCCCACTACTGAAGACATATTGGTACATTTAAACCCATTGGAAATTATGAAGTCTGTCACTTTTCTTTTTAAATCAAAATCAGTAGAAATATTTGCTCAAATGACAAACTTTCTCTCAAACAGTTCACTCAGATTTTTGATTTATCACAAATGTTGCCTTCCGTGCATCAAAATGTTAGACAATAAAATTTCTTGCGAAATACATTTTCAGTGTTCATCAAACAAGACAACGCCTTGGAGTCATTCTAGATTAATTTTGTTTTTTTTTTTTGTTCAAAGTGTTTTTATTGTATTGTACAAAACAGAAAAAAAGAAAAAACAGTTTTTTTTTTTTTTTGGCTTATAACCCTCCTCCCCCTCCCACAAAACACTCCCACCCTGTTGCACCTTAAAAAAAAATTACCAATAGAAAAGAAATATGAATACAACATCATTCTGATAGAATAAATGAGGGATCCACCTGTTTAATTTGATCCAAGATGGGTTGCCAGAGAGTGAAAAACTTACTGGCACAACCTCTTACAGATTATCGTATCTTCTCCAGTGTTAGATGAGACAAAAGGTCAACAAACCACATTCTAAACGATGGAGGGCATTTGTCTTTCCATTTAAGCAGTGTAAGCCTTCAGGCAATAAGTGTAGTAAACGCAATCACATCTTTTTGCTTTTGATTAAATTTTGAAAATTGAGGTACAATACCAAATATTGCAGTTGTGGCGCCCGGTTCAACATTAATCTGAAATACATCCGAAAGAAATCTAAATATGGATTCCCAAAAGTGTGACAATTTTGAGCAGAACCAAAACATGTGAGATAGAGTCGCTGGTTCAGTTTCACAGCGATCACAGTGGGGGTCAAGGTCAGGTTTAAATTTCGTCAGTTTCACTTTTGACCAATGCAATATGTGAACAATTTTAAATTGAATTACCCTATGTCTTAAACAAATTGAAGAAGAATATATATTATCTATCACAGATTGCCATACATCTTCAGGGATTACAGTTGTAAATTCCTCCTTTCACTTTCCTTTGACACGAGACAATGGTTCCAAATCATGGGAATTAATAATAGCATAGATTTTACCAATAAGTGCTTTGGAGTTTGCATTCAAGTCCAAGATGTTTTCAAGGAGTGTGTTAGGTGGTCGTGATGGGAAGTGATTAAGTGAAGCAGACACAAAACTGCGACGCTGAAGATATCTGAAGAAATGAGAATCATGAATTTGAAAGATCGCTTTCACTTGTTGAAATGAGGCAAACAGTCCTTCAACAAATATGTCCTTCAATGTCCTCAGGCCATGGGCAAACCACACTGCAAAAGAGTCATCAACAACGGAAGGGACAAACATATGGTTTTGCATTACAGGAGCGTAAATTGACAGATTATTTAGACCAAAACTTCTTCTGAATTGAGCCCAGATCTTGAAAGAATGTTTAACAACTGGATTTGTGGAAAATTCACATAAAGGTTGAGGGAGAGGTAGCTTTGTACACAGCAGAGAATGTAAAGAGGTAGATCTGCATGACATGTTCTCAAGTATCAACCATTTAAAACTACTGTTGTGTGAAGAATGAGGCCAATATAGCATCGCGCAGATATTGGATGCTCAATAGTAATATTGAAAATTGGGAAGTGAGAGTCCTCCATGCTCCTGGTGTCGTTGCAAAATATTTTTTGAGATGCGTGCACTTTTTCCATTTCATATAAATGATGAGACTAACTTGTCTATGTGTGAGAAAAAATATCTTGTTAGAAATAATGGTATAGATTGAAAAAGATATAAAAATTTGGGTAAAAATATTCATTTTAACAATATTTATTCTGCCCCCTAATGATAATGGTAATGTATTCCAACGTTCAAAGTCCTGCTTCATAGAATCTTGTAGTGGAATAAAATTTGTCTTATACATATGTTTGTAAGTTTTTGTTATCCATACACCTAGGTATTTGAATTTATCTTTACTCAGTTTAAATGGGATTGACCGCAACATATTCTGTTGAGCTTCAAAATTTATGGGCATAAGCTCACTCTTCTGCATGTTTACTTTATAGCCCGATATTTTCCCAAAGTCATCCAAAAGGTTAAGTAACCTTGGAAGGCTTTGAAGTGGCTCAGACAAATACATAAGTGTATCATCTGCATAAAGGGACACTTTATGTTCAAAATTTTCTCTTTGCACACCCCTAATACAAACATCATTGCGTACTGCAGCCGCTAGGGGTTCAATTACTAGAGAGAATAATAGGGGTGATATGGGGCAGCCTTGTCTAGTTCTGCGCTCTAGTTTAAAGAAATGTTACAGATTACTATTTGTTCGGACTGCAGCAACAGGCAAAGAATATTAAGTACAAATCCAGGATGTAAATTTCACACCTAATCCAAATCTAGAGTATAGAAAAGGTAATCCCACTCCACCCGATCAAATGTTTTTTCTGCATCCAGCGAGAGAACCACTTCTGGTATATCGGGTGAAGTGGGATAATGAAGACTGTTTAAAAGCCTACGAAAATTATGAAATGAATACCATCTCTAATAAACCCTGTTTGATTGTCAGATACCACTGAAGGAACAACGGTTTCTAGGCGGCGTGCTAATATTTTGGCGAAGATTTTACTATCCACATTCAACAGTGAAATGGGCCAATATGAGCTA
Source organism: Gouania willdenowi (assembly GCF_900634775.1). Taxonomy (NCBI): domain Eukaryota; kingdom Metazoa; phylum Chordata; class Actinopteri; order Blenniiformes; family Gobiesocidae; genus Gouania; species Gouania willdenowi. The sequence continues at coordinate 33,225,183 of NC_041048.1, read as the reverse complement.
CATTCTAATTTACTTTTACCTTTCTTATGGATCAGAGATATAACAGCCTGTCTCATAGTCTCCGGGAGCGTGCCAGAAGTCGAGGACTCATCATAAACAGAAAGCAAAATTTGTGACTGTCGAGAATGCTTTAAAAAACTCACTTGGAAAACCAACTGGCCCAGGAGCCTACCCACGTTGCATAGAGGTAACAGCATTCATAAATTCATTTTCAGAGAAGGGCCTTTCTAGCTCTTGTGCAGACCTATCACTAATGGTGGGGAGACCAAATTTACTAAAAAAGGAGTCGAATTGCAATGTGTTCCCACTGGACTCAGAAGTATATAGTTGTGTGTAATATTCACCAAAACATTTATTAATCTCTAAGGGTTCAGTTAATTTTGCCCCATGTTTATTATTAATTGCAAGAATAGACTGGTCAACCTGTTGCTGTCGCAATTGATGTGCTAAGATTTTCCCAATTTTTTCACCATGTTCATACACCTTATGTCTAGATTTATTTAAAAGGTTTTCAGTTTGTTTTGGAGTTATCAGATTAAATTCGGTCTGAAGAACTAAGTGTTGTTTATATATTTCAGAGGAGAAAGTGTGCCAAAACCCCATCGAGTTGTAAAATGTCACTTTCAATCTTTTTGACTCGCTCTTGTTGAGTTTTCTTTACTTTAGCGCTATACGATATGATCTGACCTCTGAGATAGGCTTTTAGTGATTCCCAAATTAGACCAGGGGTTACTCCTGGGGTCCTGTTACATATTAAGCATTCATCTATTTCTTTTGAGATAAATTTGATAAACTCTGCATCAGAAAGCAAAAGTGTATTAAATCTCCATGGTCGGTACCTATTTAGAGTCATGAACAATGGTGCATGATCTGAGGTCACTATTGCCTGATATTCACACTTGGTGACGAGTGGGAGGAAATTATCGTCAAGAAAAAAGTAATCTATTTGAGAGAATGTCTTATGTGGTGAAGAATAGGAATAACTTCTCTGGCCAGGATTTCTGGATCTCCAAACATCATTCATTCCATAAGTCTTAAGGAGCTTGTTCACTACTTGTGTCAATTGAGTTGGCTTTTTGGTCTTGGGTGAGCTGCGGTGATAACACACAGTTAATGTCACCTCCCAAGATGAGATGATGTGTATCTATATTTGGTATTCTAGATTAATTTGATCTCAAAAACTGATTTTTTTTTAAAAATTGGAGTCAATATTGCAAATATTGCCTTTTAAACATTATTTTATGTAGCCATTGTTAAAAACAAATTTCTAACATATCCATGCAGTGTGTATTTTTGGATTTTCGACAGCTGTTTGACATGTGCCTTTACACGCTAACAGCTGCTTGCACACAGGTGACAGGCTTGATTTATTAGTGAAGCTACAGGTGACATTTCAATGTGCTAATTTGCTGACGTTCCACCATTTCTGCATATTTCTGTCTGTCTTTCCAGGTTTCTGTGCTCGACTACTTTTTCTTGACCTAAATGTAAAGAATTAGCAGGCATAAGCTATTAGGCTGTGGGTTCGCAATGGATTCATTTAAATCATTTTAGGCATTAGTTAAGTTAGTTATTGAGAATTTAATTCAAATCTTAGTTGAAGTCCATTCCTATACGGCAACACTGTTCACAGCCTCTGTTATTCTCTACCACAGAGTGTTTTTATGAGCTCCTTTAATTCCAGTTTTCACACTGTCTTGAAGCACATCGTTGTTTTTGCTCCACCTCAGAAGTGAGGATGCCAATTAACATCTCGGAAAAGTTTCTTTTCTCGCCAATGTTTGTTTGACCTCAGTGGACAGGGTCTTAGAACCAGGACTATTTTAGGGCGTAACATGGTAATGATGATCAAATTCAGTGATCGCCATCCAAACATTCGTACCATAGAATTCTGAAACAAATGTTTGTTGAATCACACGTGTGTCCTATCATACGACTAATTCTGTGCTCAAATCAGCACACGTTTTCACGCAAGATTGATAAATGAGGGCCAACAGTGTCTGAAATAGGATATGAAATGACTCCATGTAAACCTGGTTGGGAACCACTGGTATAAGAAATTTGTAACAATTTCTTGAATATAAATATTAATAAATATTTGTTATATTTAGGCAATATCAGTGCTGTTGTGATGCAGTATCAGCACTGGTGTGATTCAGCCAACTATCACACTAGCACGGACCTCAAGTTTTTTTATACAACAGTTCTACAAGCACATATTATTAGTTAACAGTAATAAGTGACAAGAAAATATTTATTTAATAATTTGGCTCAGCCAACAAAAATAGTTCCACAACTGGAGAGCACACACACACTACGTTCACACTTCAGGGAAATGTGACCCATATGCAACCTGTATCTGATCTTTTAAAGACAGTCTGAACAGCACAATTTTAATGACTATCCTGCATCCAAACACTCCGCTGTACAGATGTAGCAGCCATCGCAGCAAACGGCTAGAGCGATAAACCTGGCTCTCTCCTTTTTCACTGTCCTTAAAGTTATGAAGTGCTGACTTCTGTTGGAAAGAAAATGTCTCAGTGCGACACACAGTCCTATACTGGACGCCTCCATATTTACCTCCGTAAACACTGTATGTGCCTGTGAGGTCATGGGTCGCCTTAGGACCTCTTCTGCGCATGAGCGTCACTTCAGGTTTGCATTTCGTGTATATTCCAAACAGTTTTTTTTTTAAAATCTGAATTGTGCATTAAGACCTGCAGTGTGTCTGTGGTGTGTAGCCCAAGATGTAACAGTAATTAACGGTATTTAGATCAGCTGTACAGTGGAGTGATATGATCCGTAAGAAGTCCCAGTGTCACAGGGATTGCCTTTCTGTGCAAAAAATTAACATAATAAATATTAAAATATGTCACCTACAAAATTGTCACCAAATTGCTACATTTGGCACCTCATACCAATGTTACCTTCGCAGCTACCAAATAGAGAATCACTCATTCGGGATCCGATGTCCTCATTAGCCCCTCTCTATGGTTGTATTATGATTACCATTTGAGAAAGTAAAAACTTTTCCTCACTGGTCACAACATTTTATTCTGAAGTATTGGTAGAAGGTTTCTAAAGTGCGACAGATAAAGTGGCAGGACTTTACCGATGATGCAGTAAAGTTTTGAAGTAGCAGGATCACTGACGGAAAACCAATCAACACATTGGGAGTCACAAACGCCTCAACCACAGCTCTGCAGACTGATGGTGGGAACTGAGTCACACAGGAAAATGAAAAATCCAGCAGGAAGCCCTGTAGCCAACCTCGATTTAATGTTAAAAAAACCGTGCACGACTTACACCTGCAGGATGTATCTCCACGGAACGTTATTAGATTTCTGCACTTCAGCAGTTTTAAAAAAAAAATATGTATAATGGATACATTTTTGAAAGTTAGACAAGGCACATGTTCTCATTGATTATAAAGTATGAGTATTGTATTCATCAATCAATCTATTTATACATCTATCCATTGGCCTATTTCCCATTAAAATAGGACAAAAACTATATAGTGAGGGCAGTAATAAACAGAGATATGTTGAAATTAATGGTTAAGACATAAAATAACTACCCAAAGTTGTTTACAACAGTCTTAATGATGTTGGATAGAGGAAGTAAGCACCAACAAGTGGCCTCCTGCTCTTCCTTTGTGCAGTTGATTCAGTTTTTCTTTTGAATTAAAATTTGTATGAAATAAAACCTAATTTCATTTCCGTCTGTAATACCGGTCCATCGGAAACACTTCCGTTGTGACCTTTTTGCATTTGTGTTCATTTCTTTAAATGTATTCACCTGACACTTCCCAGCCACCGGGTTTCCACAACGGAAGTGTTTCCGACAGACCGGTATTACAGATGGACACGTTTCTGGCGGATGTTTTTAACCCGCCAAAACAGAGAAGAACAAGAAGAAATCGAAACACGTATGAAAGTAAGTGAAAGTTGATTAGGATACTCCTATATTTTTCATATTAGGCAATCATATCATAATACCGGTCCGTCGGAAACACTTCCGTTGCGGAAACACTTCCGTTGTGGCCATTTTGCATTCGTGGTGCTTTTTGTGGTGTTCGGAAACCCATCCAAGTCATGACACGGATAGTTGTCTAAAACTCCTTGGTTAACATCCACAGGAAGCTTAAGGTGGCGACCAAACATTAGATACGGTGGAGCAAACCCAGTGGCGCTGTGGACGACATTGTTATAAGCCTGTAATAGCTCGGGAAGGTGCTCTGGCCATCTACTCTGTTTCTCAGCCTCAAGAGTATGGAGCATATTTAGCGGAGTTTGATTAATTCTCTCAAAGCGGCCACTACTCGCAGGGTGGTAAGGAGTAGTTTGACTTTTGGAGATGCCATACATACTACATAACTGTTTCATAAGCTCTGATTAAAAATTTGGTCCCTGATCAGAGAGTCCGTTCCGTGACCGCATGAGCTGCAGCTTCGTGGCATTTCTTCAATATGTCCTGATGGCATGGATCTGGACAGACAATTTGGAAACAGGACTCACATGTACGAGAGTCAAACACTTTTCTACAAAGGACCCCCTGGTACAGGCAAAGTCTTTTTCGGTGTTGTAGCAGCCAGTTAGCAGTGGCTGGTAGCGCTTCCCTTTCAAGCTTGCTGGGAATTGTTCCTCTTTCCACATACCTTCTTACAAGCTAGATGTTTGGGTCTACCTCCTGCAGGGCTTTCCAGTCCTCTCCAAGCTACGATGCAGATGTACCCTCCTGGTAAGAGGCTGTTGTGGCAATGGCAACAGTTGCAATGTTGGTAGTGCCACTTTTCCACTGCGTAGAAACTGTGGGAAATCTGGACAGTGCATCTGCATTCACATTTTCATGGCCTGCCTGGTAAAATCAACAATACCATTTGGGCAACCCACCTCTGCTCTACAGCCCCAAGTTTAGCAGTCTATAAGTGGGCTACAGGATTATTGTCAGTGAATACCGTAAATTTGGCTCCATAAATTTGCCCATTTTAGCACCAGTAGCTCGAGTTTGAATGTACTGTGATTAAGCAATAACGCGCTCTTTCCCATTTTGAGTTTGTGTTAACACAGCACCAAGCCCACTGTGGCTTGCGTCCGGGTACAAACTGAAGGGCTTGTGCAGTCCGCATAGGCTATATTTGGAGCCTTTGTTAGAGCCTCTTTTCAATGGCCGAATGCAGCGTGACACTCCGGAGTCCAATCAATTGCTTTTGCAGAAGATCATTTATCACTTTTTGGGATGCCGATTAGTAAGGTGTTTAACGGGCTAGCTATTTTTGCAAATTCCTGAATGAACCTTCTGTAGTAGGCCTAAAAATGCCCTCACCTCTCGCACAGATGTCGGGAAAGGCCACTCTGTCACTGCGGTTACCTTCATTGGGTTAGGCATTACACCAGCCTGGTTGACGACGTGACCCAAAAACTGTACTTCCCACTGAAGGAGTTTACATTTGTCTGGCCTCAGCTCCATGTCTCCAGAGACACTCAAAGAACTCTTCCAGATTCTGTAGGCGAGTATCAAAATCAGGTGAGTACACAATTATATCATCAATTACTACCTTGCTTATGAACTAAGATATAATAATGTGTTTATACAAGTTAAATCTAACAGTGGAAAATACAACACTGCCAATAGAACTAACAACAGCTGGATTAACCTTGATGTAGAGACAAAACAAGCTGCAAACTCGTGTGTCCAAAAGAGACATTCCCGAGTGGTGACATTATGGATGAAAAGGGAAAAACCTTCCAAACACCTTCAAAAGAGGAACTATTCTTGAACTGGAGGAATGCTAACAACGTCTGGCAGGGAACAAGGCCAACACGAACAACGATAGAGAGGAAGAGGAATTAAAAAAAAAAAAAAAAAAAGACAACACTGACTACAGACAAAATACACAAAAAAGGACTGTTCAGAACAACTCAAGAATGTTTGACCAGAGAGACATGTAAACCCATGTAAATTTGCGATGGTAAAACAGGGGACGGGACCCAGATAAGCAAACTGCTTCTCTCGTCTCCTTTTTCGACATGTACAAAAAAAAAAAAATGTAAAAAAAAAAAAAGTGAATGTAACCATGTCAGAAATAAACCGAATAAATAAAATAAATAAAATCAAGATAGACGAGCAAGGACTCCATGATTTGGCCACTTAGGCACTGCTGCATCTCTGAAATGTTGCGGGTGCATTACAGAGGCCGAATGGCATGCGCTGGAATTCAAACAGGCCTACGGGTGTGGTGAAGGTGGTTTTTTCTCTACCCCTGGGGTCTATCTCCACCTGCCAGTACCCGCTCGAGAGATCCAATGTTGAGAACCACTCGGCCTTGGAGAGAGAGGCGAGTGTCTCCTCGATCCTGGGAAGAGAAAAAACGTCTTTGTGAGTGACAGAATTCAACTTTCTGTAATCAACACGGAATCTCCAGCTCCCGTCCTTTTTTTTTTAACCATGACGATGAGTGCGGCCCAGGGACTAGAGCTCTCTGTTATTACATCTCGGTCCAACATGTCTGCTAGTCGCGACCTCATTTCCTAAGTTTTCTTAAGTTAGTTTAACAAATTATTAAATTCAAAAAGAGGGTGAAAAAGGAAGTGGTAAATGAACATACATAATTTAAGACCTGACAAAATATAATTTAAGACCTAGTTTACAAAATATGGACATAGATTTGAAATCATTAAATTTAGTTTGTTCATGTTTCTTTGCCTGTCTTTATCCATGTTGGGTATGATCCTGACTTTTGAAAAAGGAGGCCGGAAGAATTTCTCTTTCTTCATTTTGCTTCTCTCCTTCTATTGTCCCACAGCTTCACCTGTCAATCAGTCACTTTATGACGGACCACGGTGTCATCAGCCCCTCCATGGTGGGAGGGGGTGTTGTGTGACTGAGCTGCTGCATTCAACTCTGCGCAGCCACAGACTGTCTCTGGGTGTAGGTAAGCTGTGCCCAAGACCGTCCATTGACCTGTATTGAAGAGGACTTACTGCACATGTACAACTTTTAACAAGAGTGAATCATAAAGATTTGTGCGCCCCAAAGTGGAGACACGTCACCAATCAGACATAGATGAAGGAAAGAACTTTACTCATAATTATTATTTATATAATATGTAAATGCAGATATGCTTTTGTTTTGTAGTATTTTTAAGTAATTATTATTATTTTTAATTTTTTTATGTCTTCCTCAAACTAACGTGGTGAGTGGTGTTGCGGCGGCGCCCTAGCGCCCCCAATTGGCCAGCCGACACTGAATCATACTGTATATGTATTCAGCAGAAAAAAATTGGTTTTTTTGCAACAGTAAGTACTGTTTTGTCACTGAGTACATTTTCTTGGATAGAGAAAAGATATAAAAAACACAAAAACAGTTATTTACCCATCTCAACACAAATCAAAACAGTCCAGCAACTTCTACAAATGTAGGTGTGAAAAAGGAAGAATTCTTCACTTCATTCAGGGCTGCTAGTTATTGTCACTTTTGTAAGTGGACACCCGGACATCAAGGGTGAACTTGAGGATAGGCGTATCAATGCCAAAGCAAGGTTTTCTACGTCACTTTCAGTATTGTGGAGGTGAATGAATGCATTGCTGTTGCAATATGTTTTTGATAAAAGACAAATTGTTAAAGAAAAGTCCAAGGCCTTTCAGCGCTAAACCCTGAGGCGTCATCATCCAGGGTCAGTAAAGACAACTGACAATGTGGAGGGCGAGAACAGGAAGTCCATATTATTGAAAAAGGAAATAAAAAGGAACTGGGGGAAGAAGAATAGTTAAACTAAAACGAGTAACACAAACTACGTATGTGAACTGGCTCCAAATATCCCCATTAAAAAAGCAGTATTTTATGTAACAATACCACACTTGAAAGGAATAATGGACTTCCAAATAGTATTACTTGCAAATAAAATCAGGTTAAATTAATTTATCTCTATTTTGTAATTACATACAGTACTTTTTGCTCAATATTATATTGTTTGCACGGAAAAGACTGGTTCCCAATTGCAATTTGCACATGCGCCGCGACCCTTCTACGTCACAGGCCTCGGGGTCATCTGGACAAAACTACAGAAATCTCTGAGAAAAGCAAAGGAAAGAAGAGGGATAGAAAAGGATTTTTCAGTAATACTGTAAATACAACACCGTTCAAACAAGGAAAGTGTCCGATTCAATTGCAAGTTGCTTTTCCGCTTGTGTCGTGTTGAGTTTGTGCGTCATTTTTGTGTTTGCTTCCGTGTTGTGTTTTCAAGTGAACTTGATGATAGAACGGGAAAATGTTGTCTGTAATTCATCAGACAAGTTATACGTGGTCCAACTTTACAACTTACATGCAGAATCAGTGCTACACACAGAGCTACACGGTGTGTTTGTGATTATTCTGCTAAAGGATTATAACCAGTGTTTATTACACACATAGGGGCGGATTCACTAAACGTTTAGGGGTATTAAAACATGTGCAAACATCACTCCACGTGCTAATAAGGGGTACAAACCTTAGGGAATCAGGACTGAGCGTGTTCAGCATGTCACAATGCAGCCACAGTCCATTTAACGAGTTTCCCTCTGATGAATATGTAATGTAGGCGAAGGGCCACAGAAAAATGGGAGGGGGAAATGCAAATAAATTAATGCAGTGGGCGCAATGCAATTCATCAAACCAGGAACTGTTTGTGGTGAGTTTTTTATGCTCCAAAAATAGTATGACCAGAGCTTAGTTTGTGCTGGATCCTGCGAAGCCCCTCATTTTGCTTTTATGTGTTTTGATTCAATTTTGAAGTCTTATATTTGGAGAGCTGTGTCTTTTAATGAGTTGAAATCACTGGAAATGTCATTGTACATGCAAAATCGAATGTAGACACTGAGGGATTTTTAGGAACATTAAGTCCCAGGCCTGAGTATCACTTGAGAAGTGTGATATTCCATTGTTCCTTTGTATTGCTTTTGGGGGTTGCTGTATCGACATCCTAATTTACATGATGGTAAGCCAAAGGGCAAGTGTGAACATCAGCCAGCCAATGGCCAGCAACATGCTGGGGTTCGGGGGTGAAAAACCCAAGAAGGTATCTATCACGGGTATACAGCAGAACTCAAACGCAACGCAGGAAGGAGTAGGAAGAAACTGAAATATCTAAAAGATTGAATAAACGGGCACCAAACAAAACAAGGAGGATAACTGAAATATTCCTCAATCAGATTTGTTTATTAATAAGGAACACAGATTCCACACTTTACAATCAGAATCAGGAACTCTCAATAATTTCAAAGAGCTTGAAAGTCTCTCTTCACAGGTTGACAATCTAGCAAGAGACTGACTGAACTGAGGGAGTATATATAACCTCCTCCGACTTGACGAGGGAATGAGGAGCAGCTGTGGAGAGCAGGAAAACTGGGCAGGCAGGAAAACATGGACAGGAACAGGCAAAATCAAGGAACAGGGAGTGACTAAATAAGCAGACTCATGACAGTATCTGTACTGCTTGAAGTTGGTATTGAGTCTTCTTAGAGCCTGCAAACTGGCAGCATGCTTTCCTCAGACCAGAATTCTCCCAGCTTCCTTCCACCTGTATGTGTGTAGGTGCTGGATGGTTGTAAGATTTTACTTGTGACCAATTTAGAATAAAAGATAATTAGCAATACCCTTGTCATCTCTCCTTGAAGCTGATCATTAAAGAACTGGGAAGGTAAAGGTAATAAAAACCTTACAACACAGTGCGAGTGATGAATACAGGGCAATGTCAAGCCACGGCCCCACGTCTAAAGTGTGATTTTCTGCAAAATTCGTCTCTTGTCAGCTTGGAAAATGGTAGAAAATGGCTAAAAAAAAAAAGCAGTTGGATTAAAATAGTTTTTTTAAGCCCATAAGTGAAGCAAAGCCTGAGGTAAAGAACTCCAAGTTTTTTTATGTGGAAATCGCGGAGCAGCAGCAGTTAGCGTAGCGAGTAGCCTCCGACAGACACGACACAGGAGAAGAACTATCCGGTGGACATGAGGAGGACTCAGGGACAGAGATGATAAAAGGAGAAAGTTCTGCTATGGAAATTGAGACCAGAGAAGTTTGGACAGAGACTCAGTTCAAAGCCAAGATGAGCTGCTACTCTTGGCTGATGAAAGACAAGGCAAGCCTCGGCTGTGACATATGAAAAAAAGTTCCGATGATACACAGTTCTCCCTCTTTTTTGGACAAATAAAATGTAAGTACACATTATATTTTCATTTTCATTCATTTCATTTCATTTCTGTGCTGCTGATTCATTAGAGGAGTTATGTTATGGGTACAAACTGCGCTGTCCATGGTGCTGAAACATAGCAGATTTTGACAGCTGTGGATGCGTTTCATAACGGGCGATTGTCTGTGCTTCTTTAATGCTGATTCATAATTTTTTTCTTACTTTTAACATTTAGGTTAATTGTTAGAAAAAGGCGCTTTAAAAATGTTTTTCCGTGACTTTTTTGTCTTTCTCTTAGTGATGATTTACAAATTAAGCACTGAGTTCGACACACATTCAAGTGCAAACTCACACATAGATCATCGCTGCACTGAATGTTGACACAATACACAGCGGAGATGGAAAAAATGCTCCAGTTAACCTTTCTAGTACAAGAAAATAATTTAAAAGGGACATATTATACCAATTTTTCACCGTTTAAAACAGTTCCTTGTGGTCTTTACAATATACAGTATCTGTGCTGGTGTTTGGTCAAAACATAACATGAAATAAGCAAAAGGGGAGGTTTAAGACCCTGTATTATCAAAGTCTTTGAGAGTGCTCTGTTTTGGGGGGTGTGCCCCTGGATTTGCATAGACCTTCCCCTTTCCCCACTCCTTTCGTCTGCGGGATGGCACAAGGTGCGCTCACACCGAACGTGACAAGATCACATTCAAAATCAATGTAAATGACGCAAATTCAAGAGGTCCTGCACAACCTAGTTGCTTAAAGTTGAAAAAATGTAACTTTTCAAGCAACTTCAAGCAACAAGTCCCCCGTCCTTCACTGTCTGTAGAGCCAAGGCAGCAGCCCCTCCCTCCGCTACAGTGACCCGCGCTGGAATTGCCGTGCGCAAATTGTCATACTGAGATTACAATGATATCAAATTAATGTGAAATGTGTATTAAGAAGTGTAATAATACATTTTAAATATTTCAGCAAGTTATTTGTCAGTGAAGTGCAATTTATGGTAAAAATTGATTTGAACATTAATTTTGAAATTGAATGAACAATCTCAGCACAGTGGAGCAAAGTAGCAAAAAGCACAGTGGAAGTAGCAAAAAGAAGCATAAAGCTACAAGACATTATTGAATGTTTGTGTAGCAGAGAACTATACCAGCCTCCAATTTAACTTCTTCAAATGTAATTTTAAACTGTCGGATGTGGCCTTCCCTTGGGGGGCGGGCATTGCTACGCCGGGTGTGGTGGCTTGGGGGTTGGCTTGTCTGGGGGCCTGGGGTGGTGGGGTTCATGGCTCCGGGACGGGGGAGTCCGGGGTGGGGGTGGCGCTGGGGGTGGCTGCTCTCGGAGGCGGCGCTTGCGTCCTGGGTTGTTGGGTGGCAGGGTGTTGCTGTGGGTTGCTCTGCCGGCCGGTCTGGGCGCCTCAGCGTGCCTTCGCTGAGGATGCCGCTGGCTGTCTTGGGGGACCGCAGGGGCCGGCGTGTGTAGCTTCGTGGGGGACGGAAAGGGGAGCTGTGGGGCCTCCCCTGGGTCGTGCTGGGTGGGAGTGTGTGGGGGAGAGGCCTATGGCACCTATCCTGGCGTATCCGCGTCGGGGGTGGTTGTCTGCTGGCTGGGTGGGGGTGTCCCGGGGGTGGGTCTTTGGGTTCAGCATCTTGGGGCGCGCCCCCTCGCCATCTGCCCGGGGACTGGCCGCGGTTCAGTTAGGCACCGCGCCGCCTTGGGCCGGGGTTGCTTGGTGCTCCGGGATGGTGCTCTTTGCTGGGGGGCGGCTCTAGCTGCTCCGGTGGTATCGGCCACTTGGTAGGTCTGTCCTGCTATCTGCGGACTGGCGGGTGGGTGGGATCTGCGCCTTTGGCTGCGGGCTGCTGCTACACACCGGGTTGTGTGTCGTTGGGGTGCCTCTTTCGCTCGTGGTGTCCGGCTTGAGTGGTGCCCTGGGCTCTGCGGTGTGGCTGGGCCCTTTGGTGGGGGGGGGGGGTGCTGTCTCGGGCTCATCGTGTGGGCGGCATCAAGGAAAGGTGATCTGGCAGGCTCTGAGGTGCTCGGTTGGTGCGCCTGGGGGCCGGCGGGGTGACTTGCAGTGTCCCCTTGGTGCCCTCGGCGGCTATGGGCATGTTCGTCGTCCCTGGGGGGGCTGCTCTCGGTGCTGCTTCCATTCCGGGTCCTTCTGGCCGGGGGTACCGTCCCTGCTGGCTCTGGCCGCCTGCTGGGCGTTGGCCTTGGATCCTCTGCTGGGGTCTCGGGCGGGGGGCTCTCTGGGCCCTTCCCTCGGGGGGTTGGGTGCTTGGGTGTGGGTGGGTGGGGACGGGATGCTGGCGGGGGGCCTTGGGGTTGGGGGTTGGGGTCGGTGGCGGGATGCGCTGGATGCCCGGCAGCTTGGGGCTTCCTCGGATGTGTGCGTGGGGCGCTGTGGCTGCTTCTCAGCCTGGGATCTCGGTGGCATCTGGGGAGCTACTCGACCATAGGGGAGTGGCCTGGGGCTCCTTGGCCCCCACTCTTTCTGCTGGTCTGGCTGCATCTACTCTTCCTCACCCTTTCTATTTCCTACCTTGAGTCTCTCCTCCCTGCTCCCTTTCCCCTCCCCCTCCACCTAGGTGTAACACTGCTCTCCCTTTTTATATCCTCCCCGTAATAAAAGATTTCTTACTCTTCCTTAGGGAGGGCTGCAATAAAATAAACTAATTTATTTTTTTGCAATAACAAAACATGCATTGCTGTCTCATAATGATTGCACTTCTTGTAGCACCCAGCGTATCCCGCCCCCCCCCCCACCCACCCACACCCAAGCACCCAACCCCCCGAGGGGAGGGCCCAGAGAGCCCCCGCCCGGGACTCCAGCAGAGGAGCCAAGGCCCACGCCCAGCAGACGGCCAGAGCCAAGACGAATGGGCAGCCAGAGGGCGCCCGCCGGTGGGCCCAGAGCCAGCAAGGACCAAGAGCAGCGCCCCCAGGGACGACGACCATGCCCATAGTCGCCGAGGGCACCAAGGGAATGCTGCAAGTCACCCTGTTGGCCCCCAGGCGCACCGACCGAGCACCCCAGATCGCCAGATCTTGGTGTCATTTTGCGTATTTTGGTGTTGTTTGTCTGTTCTCTTTGTTATTCAGTATATTTTTCTCTTAATTTGTGTGTTTTTGTTCTCGTTTTGTAAGTTACTGGTAATATTTAGTATGATTTTCAATTTTAACTAAAAATAAAAATTATAAAACCCCATTGTAAATAACCCCAGGTACATTTCTGTGTGTAAACAAGGTTTAAAGTGTTTTATTTTGGTGCTTATCAATATGTTTTACAATCAGTTGGAGTTAACTACCGGTTAAATGTTTGATGCTTTCATTTTGGCGGCATCAATTCCTTTTTGCTGTTTGATGCTTGAGATAACTTGATGTTGATGGAAACACACGGAGAAGTACAAGAAAACAACATGGAGCGGCTTTAAAAGTGTTTTATGTTTAACTGCCCCCTTGAAGATGCACAAGGTACGTTTAAAATGTTTGTGAATACTGCATGAATGTTTGGTGTGGCCAGAGTTGTATGTTTGTTGGGTTTTATGATGTTTGTCTGACAGTGACGTGCAGTCAGGATAGGCAAGGTAGGCATTGCCTACCCAAGGGTGAATTTTAATTATTTGTTTTAATTATAATATAATTATAAATTATTTATTTTTCAATTACCTATAAGTTTGAAAGTGTCAGCATTTTGTGCTTTTCATAGCCCAAATCGCTAAACATCGCTATTAACTAACCGCTGTAAGGCAGGAGGAGGCCACAGCCCTTCTCAAAAGCACGTTGCTGCTCTGCCTCTGTTCCCATAGCGTGTTTTTATGTGTTTGCGCGTGCGCAGTCAGTTCCCCAAGATGACAATAACCGTGCTAAGCTAAATGCTATACCTAAGTTCACAGTGCATTAGTGAACTGATATCACGTGGCAGCTGCTGCTACGCTCTGTAGGTCGTGGGGGTGATGACACTACAGTCAGGATGACAGTGCTTGAGACGATATAGAAATTTATAGGGTTAGGGTTAATATAGGAAAAACAACAGTTTTTAAAAGATGGGAGACCAACACCTGAGCTACCAGTCCTTCTGCAAAGGTAAGGTCAGAAAATTGTTCGTATTTTCTTCAGTGAATGGAAGGATTGGCTTTGTGGATGCACCTCACTGAGGCTGTTCCGAGTTGTTGTCATTTTCTGTGTGTTTCTGTGTTTCCATCTTGTTGGGTTTTTTATTTCTTATTATGAATTTTATATTTTGATAAGCGCATTGAGATGACTATGTTGTAAATAGCGCTATACAAATAAAGTTGAATTTAATTGAATTGAATTAACACTTGCCAGCAGAAACATATGGAATTGTCATTGATGTTGACATTGATGGTCTCGATTTGCAACGCCCTGCCTACCCAACCCTTGGGCCCTATAAAAGCTGCGTTAACGGAATCGCGGACGGAATCACGGAATCGACCAATAAAAACATTTAAACTCAGAAATGGACAAAATTGGCATGAAACTTCGTCACCGTAGTGCAAAAAACGTATTTTATGGGGAACACTCATCTTAAACCAATACAAACACCCTCTAAAACAACGCAAATCATCACTGACTCCTAACTACAGAACCTCTTGTACACTTTGCTGTGCCTGTGAAGTTCTGTCCGTGTTTCGTGTAACGCAGCAGCGCTCCGTGAGAACGTGATCAGCTTTAATCATGTTCCCCTGCTCAGTGTTCTAACTGTTATGCCTGGTAAACTAAAAATAACCCAGTCCATGTTGTCTTTTAGTTCTTTTAATTCCAGGTTTTTGTCCGTGTCTTGTAAGTACACATTCACAGTCAGTAAGCTCCCTCAAGTGCAACCGTTTCAGTGGGAACTTCCGGTTTACAAAACAAAAGTTGGAGCAACGTTATTAGAATGTTACATTCTAACATCTCATCAGAGCTACAGTAAAATGCATGTTGAAATAATGAATTAATAAAAAATTAACTAATGAAACACAATAATGAAAAAATCAAAGTTTATACTTAATTGATTTTTTTTTTTTTAACTAAGCAATGGAAAATGTAATTTTTTTTTTTTTTTTAGAGTGCATGGCTTATTAGCCAGAACATTGTTTTGTTTTGTTGTTTTCCTAAAAAACATGTTTTGTTTTCTTTTGTTTTTTAACTTCAGTGTATTGCATGGTGTTACTTTCGTCCTGACTATGGGGGACAAAAGTAACAAAATGCAACATCTCGTCAACGTCAAATTCCACATTACACAGAAGACAGAGTAATTTAAATTAGAATAATTTAAAATAAGTTGATCATAACTTAATCAATAAGCCTGATCAGATTCAGTAAACCATTGATCCCTGAGAGGAAATCAGGTGACATTAATGCTGTTCTCATACATCTTTACATGACATATAAATAATTAAAAAGGAAAGTCAAAATAATCCATGACACTACAACTTATACCTACCTTTTAATTGTGTGTACTTTATTTTTGACATACATTTTTGTTCAATTGTGAGTTTTTTTTTAATTTATTAGTATTTATTTTGTTTCCTCACAGGAGTTAAAAACTAATATTTTCTTTAAAAAATGATAAATATTTCTAAAAAAAATGGAATTTAAAAAATTAAAATGGAATAAACGGAATTTGGAAAAAATAAAACAGATTTTATAGGGTCCTAGAACCCTAGTGCGCACGGCACGTCACTGTTGTCTGAACTTTTGCACATGTTTAGGATTTTATGCAGGGACGTAAGAGCTTAGCATTTAGCTTATACTTTGTTTTTGTATATTTCAGCTCTTATAGTGAATTTAAGGTTTACTGCCAATAATCAGTAAAGTCTCAACCTTCATTCAGTTTGGGTATGCTACACCCATATTTTCAATGCTTTTATTTGTTAATTTTCCTCTCTCTCTCTCTCTCTCGCTTTCTCAAGTATCCCCTGTAGTGCCATTGCGTACCCTTAGGGGTGCACGTACCCCCATTTGAGAAACCCTGGTCTAATGCTGCATTCGACTGCACTCGGAACATGGAAAGATCCGGGCTGTCAGTTTTGACATCAGAGGTCAATCTGTTTCATGTGGTATGCTCAGAACATGACTGGCCACAGCACGCTGATGTTTGTTTTTATATTTTTTGAGGAGCAAAAATATCTGCTGGGGAAACATATTAGCTCCTTGAGGGTAAGAGAGAGAGATAGAAACATCATACACTTTAAGTTAGACATGAACGCACCAGCAGGGGGAATCCTGCATGCTTCATTGAACCATAGACTGTAGAGACGGCACTGAACTATGTATCATTACTTATGCAGAGCGGCGTTCAAATGAACAGAGTGGGAATGAACATAACACTACAGAGTTATTCAGCATTTCTAGTAACACACATGCCAATTTAAAAGGCACATTAAAGTAAAAGTTGGGGAGAAAGTGACTGTTTACATCTCACGGTGGGCACCGTTATTTTGCTAAAACGTCATTCTGACTGAGTCGGGGTGCTTCGATCCAGCCTGAGTTCCCGAGTCGGGGTCCCGAGCTCAGGGGCCGTTTTATTGCACTTTTTCGATTCGTTCTGTCAATTTTTCCGGGTTCCGAGTGCAATCGAATGCAACACACACACACCTCTATATCCCATCATGCTCTGTAGATTTTCATTTTTTATCACTAAGCTTTCCTTTATTATTTGATGTACTCAAGATGTAATTAGCCTTAGTTTAGTGAGCATAACGCTCTGTAGTGTTGTCTGTAACTATGAACTTGTTGATAATAATAAACGTAATAGTAATAAACTTAACTATTTGTGGTTCATGTATTAATATTGTCTTGCTATAGAGGAGTAGATAGTTTGACAATAATTCACACCCTGAGCTATTAATTAATTAAAGAGCTACTGTAGCACCCCAAAGGTTAAACATATTAAATCATAATAAAACTTACAAAACACTCTACATCGTCTACTATTGCCTGATGTAACGCTCTACACTCTGGTCTTTGACGGTTTTAATCTGACACTACTAACTTTAGCAGTTTCTAACTTCATCGTTTATTTTTATTAATGTTACAAACCACCACGTTCTTTGGGTTTTAATATCTGAATGTGTGAGTGAGGTGTGGGTTAGTGGAGAGGATAATAAGGATGAGGCTGGGACTAATGAGACTTTTTCATTCTTGTTTTTATTATTTAACTGATAGCTCCCATGAAATCAATTCATTATAACTGATTAATTGATTTTATTATTGATTCATTCATTATTTCTTACAATTCTACAATTTCATTGAGCAGATGCTTTAATCCAAAGCGACTACTACATGAGCACTTGCTCAGCATCCCACAGTGATAGCCCAGGTTGGATTTGAACCGGTGACCCTGCGATTACAAGCCCTCTTCCTTAACCGTGGGGCCATCACTGCCCAGAGGGTCCTTCAGAGGGTGAAAGAGCTTAACAGAGCTTCCAGTAACCCGGACCCCATACCAGCCTTTCCAAAACTTGGTATCTTTTCCTCCATGTTCGAAAGAGACAAAGCGCAAACCTCTGCCGTAGTGAGAGAATGTATGGATGACCTGAAACAAGAGCAGAAAATTAACTTTATAGAATGACTGATGTCATAACTTTGTCAAAAGTCAACAATCCACTCTTGTAAAACCTAAGATGACTTTATAACCTGTGTCCATGGGCTCTTTTCGGGATTCAAAAATTGCTGAGGTGGCTCGAATCTGGCAATGACCTCCTTATTCTCATTCAGCAGATGCACAGTGATCTGGTAAACAGAGCCACAGTCCTTCCTACCAGAGTACCTGCCAAACAAGCGTTGTTTTAATCTCTCAGCCTCTTCTCTGATTTTAGGAGCAAATATTGTTGTGGTCTTACCAGTCCTCCACAGCAACCACAGGCTCAGAATCCAGCTGTTCAGCAGAGTAGCCTTCAGCCAACAAGTCGATCAGCTGACTCTTCAGACACAGCCTGAGAAACAGTTTTACAGAGTATATTAATGTACAGATTTAACTTGTTTTTCATTTGGGAGAAGATAACAGAAATAGTGACTCAAAAACATTTTTTTTTTCATATAACGTATAATGACTACCAAATATTAACAATAATGGTAGTATGATCCCTTCCAAGTTGAACAGTGATGTTCCCTAAAAGTCAACTTTTTGCAGCTTAACTGTGGTGTAGAGTGAAAGATGCTGAAAAGAACCTACAAAGAATTTGCCATGTGACTCACACTCATGAAATAAAACACTTGGGCTACGTTCACACTGCAAGCCTTAATGTTCAATTACGATTTTTTTGCTCAGATCCAATTTTTTGTTTGTCCGTTAACAATACCATTTAAAATGTGACCTGTGTCAGATTCCAGTGTGAACGGTTTGCGGCTCCAAACTGACATGCGCACTGTCATGTTTGTCTCAAAGTTTTTGTGGGAGCCGGTGAATGAATGAGCAGGTGCAGAGAAAGACGATGATGAAGAAAAAGAGAGCCAAATGATGTTTTGGCTTTTTGTGGTGCAGATTTGCTTTTAAACACAGACCATATACGATATGAACCTTCAAGCTTTGACCAGAACCCGACGGAGCAAAACTAAAACCGACAGGTCTGACAGACATTAGGTATTGATATTCGTGCCCAACCCGAAACAAACATTTAAAACCTTTTTTTTCTCTCATATGAATTACATATTTACACTGGTTTTAGTGGTAAGCCTGCTTTTATTAACAAACAACTGTTAAAGGTGCAGTCTGCAACTTAGAAAAGTGACTTTTTGTCATATTTGCTAAAGCCGTCACCATGTAAGGACAACTTTACATCAAATTAGTAGTTTATGTGAAAAAAAAAAAACAGCTTTTAACAGAGTATGTTATATTTCTGTGATGTTGCTGTCTGACTAACGATAGCTTGTTAGCTCCTCTGAGGGAGGGACTTTAGAGAGTTTGGAGGCAAGGCAAGAGAGCAGCGGGGAGAGAGGGATCTGAGAGTTGCAGACTGCACCTTTAATGTCAACAAAACAGATCAGCGCACGAGGAAACATGCGCACGTCATATACAAACAGGCGCGCAGTGCACGCATGAAACAGTGGATCTATTTACATAATCCATGTATCAAATATAAGGCCACTTTTGCCTGTGTGAACGCAGCCTTAATGTGAGAGGTTTTAGGGTTGGTCCTTAGCAGTGCTTGTAGAGTAGCTAGGTTAGGTTAGTTCTTGTATTCTGTTACACTTCCAACCTTGAGAACTGCTTTTCATTCAGCCTTGTACGTCATTTACACTGTTGAATAGCACAACCTAACATCGTCCTGTAACTGCTGACTTTGTAGGGTTCTGGAATATACTTTGGCAGTAGAATTGCACATGGACATGTTACATCAGTGAATAAAAAGTTTAGCAAAATGTTATTTTAAGTGGACTTTACTTTGATCCTTTAAAGTTGTTTCATCCTATCATTGTGAAGCATAGTTATCAAGCGTTGGATTGTTCATCTACTAACAGGGAATGTGAACTGGGTTTAAACTGGAGCAAGACAAGTTAGTTTTACCGTACCAGTGGTGTGTTGTAGCAATAGTATTCCTGCGGGTTGGTTTTTATGCTATACTTCACTTTCCACAAAATTGAAAGAAGATGAGAGCACACATTTGCTGCACATCTAAGGGCATTATATGCACTTCATAGCCATTAAAACAATATCAAAATGGGTTGTTGATAGACTTATGTATTATGCATAATGTATACTGTATATAGCTGTCCTGCTTGATATTGATGGCGACACACTTTGGACTTTGTTACCTGCCACTTTTAATCCCCCTGTTTGTTTTGTCAGTGAAAACTATTAAACATTTTTATCAGTTTTTTTACAACAATATCTAAAAGCATTTTTGTTGATTTTAGTACAGACTGAAACTAAATGTTGTGCAGAAGTATTATACTTAAAATATTTTTTTAATTGGTAGCAGACACTTTATTGTAATCCTGTATAAACTCTCTGGATTACTTTTATCTTGTGTATGTATGTAAAATATTTCTTTATTTTTGACCCAAACTATATCTTCATATACCATTGCCTTGGAAGTTCATTACAGCAAAAATACTCACTGAAACGAGGTTGCAAAGTATTTTCTCACTCCAACAAGTTTAATGTCATGACCAGAGCCTCCAGGTATGTCTTCCACCTTCCATCCATCCCCTCCTTCCATCAGCTTCCAGAACTCCAGCAGCTCTGTGAGGAAAATCTACAGTCACCTACTCAATTCATTGGTTATCATCTTTGTGAGTCAGAATGACGTTGTCAAATGTGGAACGATCTGGCTGTCAATGGTATGGAAACCCAGTATGTAAATATGTATGTAATACTTTGATGTGATGTGTTCATGCCTGTGTGTATTTGTGTTTATTAATTGTTGCGTTAAGATTGATTTCTGGGTGTGAATACTATAAACAGCTGAGTGACAGACTACTGGGCTGCGGGGATGGCTGATTAAGGACAGGTACGGGTGCGCTCTGCAGAGGGTAGAGACAGGAGGAACTGTAAGGAGGAGACGCACACGGATGCACAAAGAGGCCAAGGATTACGCGTGGAAGAGCAGCCTTCACCTGGACCTGCACCAGAATGCTACGGACGGATGAGCGGGGACCAGGACGGACGGAACGAAAGATTACCGTACAACGCCCATGACAGTTAAGTTGAAGGGAAGTGTTCAACTTACCTGTGTGGGTGTGATCTCTACCTGTGTGGGTCAATCAGAGGGTGACTGTGTTGCTTCCTTGTAGCAGCCAGGAAGAGGATCGCGGACTCTGTGCCGGACGTGAACTGCAAAGCTCTGCGCATTGGAGCTACAGAGCCTTGAGTGACAGATCGATTCGCCTGCTCCACCTGAAGCAGCACGATCCCCGTACAACGCCATGACCAGATAAGTTGAAGGGAAGTGTTCAACTTATGCGGGTGTGTGTGATCTCTACCTGTTTGGGTGGTGATCAGAGGGTGACTCTGTGTTGCTTCTGTCATGTCTCCCCCATGTGATGATGTGGATGAGGGACGGGGTGGATGAGGGATGGGACCCTGGGAGAACTAAGGAAGAAAACCAGCTAAAAATGGGCTGGTTAAGGTATATAGGTAAAGGTATATAGCATCATGTTAAGCAGTCAATACACCTCACTTCATCACAGCAGACTGGAAGAGGACCATGGAGGGATGACGTGCACTGGACTTCAGAGCAGCGCGAGAGAGACAGGTGGAGTTTCCCCCTTATGACTCGTAAGGTGAGAAAAATCCAACTTGCCCGTTTGGAGCTGACTTTTATCCCCCTCATTACTCAGAGCCATGGTTTAGTAAGATAAAATGGCTCAATGGGAAAAGCGGAAGGACTGTTGCTCAAAACAAGGCTAACTATTAATACATTCTATATCTTTGTAATATTTATGTGTAACAAACGACAGAAAAAGAGAAAAGTCACACTTTAGACTGTCACATTTATTAGTGATATTTGTAACGGAAGTGTAAATGTAAATTAAAGCTGCAGCGTTGAACGGGCCCTCGCAACCACACGCGTGTCGGGACGTGGCGCACGTTGAGGTGTGTTGCATGTTGGGGTGTGGCAGAAATTTTAAGGTGTTGAGACGTAGCTGACCATTTTCAAGGATTATATCACAAACTTTCCTGCAACGTTCTATGCAAAAATAATGCCTATAATTTATTTTTACCCATAGGTGGCGCTATGACTATGAATGACGGTTGGGTTAAACCATAACTCACTTTTTTAACATACAAATTAAAACTGCTATCATTAATTTGAATCTACTTAGCTCTACAAACTCTTAATTAGTTCCATAAGCATAGCACATCATCCAAGTGAACAGGCTGCTCACTGTGTGTGTGTGTGTGTGTGTGTGTGTGTGTGTGTGTGTGTGAGTGTGAGTGTGTGTCTTTACACAATCAACACATGGTCCCATCTTTACAACAGACTCTGTTTCTGTTCAAATACTTATACTGTCATTCTACTCCACATGCACGGACACATTACAGTCAGGAAACATCAGCAACAGCATTAAAACACTCAAATCAAATACTCACTTTCCCCACAGGGAACAGGTGCAGATACCACAGCACACACACACAGTAGAGCTTTAATCAGGCCAAAAAATGAAGACCCGGCCACATTCTTTGACATGACTGTAGTGTAAACCTTACCTTCCCCACTGGGATTCTTTAGGAGATTTCTGGCCATGATCACAGCTCACACACAAAGGGCACTGCCTGCAGAAGAAGAGAAAATTAATTCTTATTATAGATCAGAAAAACTAGAAAAGCTCATGCTTTTTACAAATGCAAAATGACAGAGGATTAGCTCGAAATTTGTAAAGTTCATTTATCAGCGTTATATCAGTGTTTGTAGGCAGTAGTTTATACACATTGACCTGTTTAGAGGTTTGCTGTCCTATTGTCCTCACATATAATTTTATTGAGTGTATTAAATCCCCTTCAGTATAGTAATACAAGAAACACAATAGCTACAGCTGATATTATTAGCTGAATTAAGCAAGAATTAAACTGTAGCGCAGCGTTTTAAAGTGTCATGATGAAGTGAAGCCAAAAAAAACGTTTAAAAGGCTTCTGCCAAACATGGACAAATAACTTAAACACCCTGTTACTCTGTTCCAGACATAGAGGGAGGTTTATGTTCACAACCACTGCTATATATATGCTATGTAAAACATGGTACTCACAACAGTAGAAGTCCAGACAGGTGCTCCTGATTCCTCTGTGTAGTTCTTCTGCAGGGTACTGATCTTTCAACTGGGCAGCTTTTATATCCAAGTAGCACACAGAAAGAGGAGGAAGAAGGAAGCAAGATACGTCACCTAGTTTCCACCCTAATAAAACATTACTTATTAATTTGAGTCTTAATTGTAGTCTGTTCCTAGGAACAGCAGGTAATGACTGGTCAGATGATTTCACCATAAAGGTGAAGATGTGAGTAAAACTTCTAAAACTAATTCTCCTCCAGGAAAGATCTTAACTGCAGCGTAACAGCTTTACAACAAGTGTAAAAATTAAAGGCAATTTGGTCAAAAAGGGCCTTAGCAGTAACTTAGCACTGTTTGAGTTATTTACCAAGTGACAGAGGAGTAATAAAATGTTGAACATTTTTAATCAGACAGTAGATTTTTTCCAATCCTTAACAGAAATGGTAAAAATAAATACATGAAATTGCAGAACCTGATAACCGTAACCAGGTGTTGGACCTTCAGGGCCTTCTCTGCTGGCCTAAACAGATTCAAAGTTGCCTCATAATCTCATTCAGATTTGTCCTCATAAGAAAATAAAGGAGATCAGCTTGACTCCTCGCTTAAAAATCTATCATTACATCCATCACATTTAGTTTTTAGCCAATGCTCACTGAAAAAAATAATGCAACCTTAAGAGGGACACAAGCCAGTGTTGTCCTTGTGCTGGTCCCAAACCACAGAGGGTTGTATCATGAAGGGCATCCAATGTAAAATGTACGCCAAACTAAACATGCAAAGCACTGAAAAAACTTTAATACTAAATCAGTTGAGGCCTGAGTCATCAAGGCTCACCATCGGTGCTGTTGATCTACAGGGTACCGGTGGAATTTGGACTACTGTTGGTCGAAGAAGGAGATGAGCAATTCCTGACCAGACCCACAATTCCTTGCTGTGACAACATTGAAAGGGACCCGCTCATACGAGCATTCACAGAATCTCACGATGACTGAAAACGCATCCACCGCTCTGTCATTCAAGAAAAAGGGATCAGAGACAATATGTTTTATTTAACATATTTCATTTACCTAGGAATGCTTTGTGCGGTTGTTGATTTGTATGCGTACAATGTTATGTAGGCCTATCTTTTGCATAAATGTAACAATTTCATGAAATAATCACGTTGTTCTGACGAACACACGCACTTTCACTAGGTGACGCAATAATCCGACGGCGGCAAAGGTTAGCGAAGTCTAACGTGGTGAAAAAAAAAACTACAAAGTTCTGAAAATGGACCACTAAAAGCACATTTATAACACTTTCCTCTGTGCCTCTAACCACTGATATAATCTTAAATATCACAAGGTTTTAATTTAAATCAGAGGAAAAAAGGCTACGAGAAACAAAGTGAAACTAACAGAACGTCAGTTGACAATGGTCACTCAGAAATCAATATTTATCCAAAATAAGTATGATTTAATGACATTTTTACATTAGATATAGGCCTACATAACATAGGCATGAGCGGTGTTGAAAAAAAATCGATTAGGTGATATATTGCGATATTAGATCGCGCAATTCTCGGATCGATTCAAAATGCATCCATATTGATTTTTTTTAAATAAAAAAATATATATATCTATTATTATTTTTATTTCTTTTTTTGTAAGCTTTTTTAACCAAGAAAGTCTTTTCCACTGCAGGAGACTTTGTAACAGCACAAAGAAGTGTGATGTTGACCAGCTTGTGTTTTTTCAATAAAATCTAAAAAGAAAGTATGAACTTTCTGCATTTATTTGTTGTTCTAGGCATTAACCTCAGTTAAGTTGCACTAAAGTCATGTTGCACTAAAGTCAAAGTTGATTTAAAAGCCACAGGCGGATTGTATGTTATTTTTTTATTTCAAGTTGTTGGCACATGGTATGGTAAAGCCAGTGTTTTGAATGTAAAATATGCCAATAAAATATATTTCATACATAATGTTCTCATGAAGGTGTACACATTTACAGATTAGTTGTTTCTTAAGTCATATATATAAAAAAAAAAAATGGCAATAGTTGCCTTAAACTTTAATATCGAGATCTATCATATCGTATCGTGACCTGTGTATCGGTAAATGAATCGTATCGCCAGATGCCAGGCAGTACACGCCTCTAGTAGGCATACAAGTGAATAACCACACAAAGCATTTCTCAGTGAATTAAATTGTAGCTCAGCATTATCTGGTCTAGCATTACTCCTCTCATTCTTCAACCAACAGTAAATTCCACCGGTACCCTGTAGGTCAACAGCATTGGTGATGAGCGTTAAGTTTGGCATGCATTTTACATAAGATACCCTTCATGATACAACCCTCTGTGGTTTGAAACCAGCACCAGAAAGACACTGGTTTTGCCCCTTTTAAGGCCGCATTACTTTTTGCAGTGAATATTGACTAAAACCTAAACGTGATTGATGTAATTGAAGATTTTTAGGAGAGGAATCTTATTTTATTTTTTTTGATAGGGACAATGCACATTAATGAGCATCTCCATTGAAACAACAAAAACAGACGTAAATATGCTGGATTATAGCCACAGGGCTAATTTACATCCGTAGTCCCTAGGCAGATGACAGAAATACAGAAAATACAACAAACAATGTAACAGAATTAATAAGTACAAGAAAAGTAAAAGACGAGTCACTCATTGCTCACAAGACTGGTGTGCTTTAACTTTGGTTTTAAATATAAGAAATGTGGGACATTCTTTTTTGTTCTACTTCCTTCTACTTCTCCTGTGAAGTGTTAAATATTGATAGCCATCCTCATGAGTTCCTAGGAAAAAGAACAACAACAAAAAATGACCTTTGTGTCGTGATTCATCTGAAGTACAGTGGTATGCAAAAGTTTGGGCACCCTTGTAAATGTTCATGATTTTGCTTAATAAATAATTGGTTGTTTGGATAACAAATTCCAGTTAAATTTATCATATAGGAGACAAACACAGTGATATTTGAGAAGTGAAATAAAGTTTATTCGATTTACAGAAAGTGTGCTAGAATTATTTAAACAGAATTAGGCATGTGCATAAGTTTAGGCACCCTTGCATCTTATTGATTTTAATACTCAGCACTAATTATTGGAACTCAAAATTGTTTTGGTAACCTCAGTGATCCTTGATCTTAGGGTCTGGATTCTGGTGGGAGGTATTTTGGACCATTCTTCTCTGCAGATCATCTCTAGTTCAGTCAGGTTTGATGGTTTCCGAGCATGGACCGCCCGTTTTAAAGCACACCATACATTTTCAATAATATTCAGGTCTGGGGACTGAGACGGCCATTCCAGGATGTTGTACTTGTTCCTCTGCATGAATGCCTTAGTAGATTTTGAGCAGTGTTTAGGATCATTGTCTTGTTGAAAGATCCAGCCCCGGCGCAACTTCAACTTTGTCACTGATTCCTGGACATTGTTCTCCAGAATCTGCTGATATTGAGAGGAATCCATGCGCCCCTCAACTTTAACAAGATTCCCAGTGCCTGCACTGGACACACAGCCCCACAGCATGATGGAACCACCACCAAACTTTACTGTAGGTAGCAAGTGCTTTTCTTGGAATGCTGTGTTCTTTTCCGCCATGCATAACGCCCCTGGTTATGCCCAAATAACTCTATTTTAGTTTCATCAGTCCACAGCACCTTGTTCCAAAATGAAGCTGGCTTGTCCAAATGTGCTTTAGCATACCTCAAGCGACCCCGTTTGTGGCGTGTGCAGAGAAAAGGCTTTTTCCGCATTACTCTTCCATACAGCATCTCCTTGTGTAAAGTGCGCTGAATAGTGGAACGATGCACAGTGACACCATCTGCAGCAAGCTGATGTTGTAGGTCTTTGGAGCTGGTCTGCAGGTTGACTGTGACTGTTCTCACCATCCTGCGCCGCTGCCTTTCGGAGATCTTTCTTGGTTTTCCACTTCGGGCCTTAACTAGAACTGTGCCTGTGGTCTTCCAATTCCTCACAATGTTCCTCACAGTTGAAACTGAAAGCTTAAATCGCTGGGATAGCTTTTTGTATCCCTCCCCTAAACCATGATGTTGAATTATCTTTGTTTTCAGGTCATTTGAGAGGTGTTTTGAGGCTCCCATGTTGCCACTAATCAGAGAAGATGCAAAGAGGAAACACCTAGAATTTTCCTACTTAAATACCCTGACTCATGATTGGATTCACCTGTGTATGGAGATCAAGGATCACTGAGGTTACCAAAACAATTTTGAGTTCCAATAATTAGTGCTAAGAGTATTAAAATCAATAAGATGCAAGGGTGCCTAAACTTATGCACATGCCTAATTCTGTTTAAATAATTCTAGCACACTTTCTGTAAATCGAATAAACTTTATTTCACTTCTCAAATATCACTGTGTTTGTCTCCTATATGATAAATTTAACTGGAATTTGTTATCCAAACAACCAATTATTTATTAAGCAAAATCATGAACATTTACAAGGGTGCCCAAACTTTTGCATACCACTGTATGTGTTTTTTTGAAGAAGATAAGATAAGATGTCCTTAATTCATCCCACAAAGGGCTAAGTTTCAGCAGCAGACAAAATAGAAATATATATACATGGGCCTGTACATAGTACAGATAGAAGAGGGAAAAACATGTTGCAAGAAAGTAAATTGCACAATAAAAACAATAAAACAGAATATATATGGAGAAGTATACAAAAACTATTAAAAACTTAATGTATACGTATACACACTAAACTAGCTGCCTATTGTCTGTTTGTTTGACTTCCTCATACTAAACCTAAATAATAAATCCTTGTTACTAAATAGTGTAAGAAAAGTGTTTGGTGTCATTTATACCAACATTTACCCTTTAAACATAGATAATATTATTCAATTGTGGGCATAGCCATTTTGGAGACTTTAGCCAAGCATTAGTTACCACGTTAGTCAAAGTCAGTGCTTCGCAAAGTGTGTGGCGACGTGACATGCCAATCTTCTAAAATGCCTTTCTTCATTGACAATAAAGATCATTATCGCTAAATAATTGCCTACACGCAAAGAAAGTAACAATGACTAGCCTAAAAATGTAGCAGAAATTAAAAAAGCATTAAATTATTAGACTGCATTGAATATGCAACCAGAAACATAAGTAACGTGGAATTTCATTATTTTGTGTATTTTTGACTACTGAATGTTTACATTTGTTTTTCTATGCAGGAATTTAGTTTAATTTAGTTTTTGAGTTTTATTTATTAAATATATCGCTTGCATTATGAAACATGACGTTACTTTTTCCCTGTTAGTTCATTTCATACATGCAATGAATTTCCTTATTTGTTTTCTTTCTGCATTTTGGCACAGATTGCAAAAATGATTTGTTATTACCTGCATTTTTAAATGTGTTTTTCATACAGGTGATTATTGTTCTTGATTTTGTTCTTTTGTTCTATTGTTCTTGAGACACTGCTTTTGTTTGGATTTACGTTCGGGATGCGTGCAGCCAAGTGACTCTGCTCGACCAACTGGAAAGTCTATATCTTGCGCTACCCGGAAGCGGCGGACACATGCAAGATACGCTTTGGATAATATTGCTACAGGTAGGTTAACTTGTGTTAATGATAAAACTGTCGTGAAAAATCATGAAAGTGATCTAATTAAGCAATAACTCATAGGATCCAACTTCCAAATGCCGACCACCGCGATCAAGCCACTCACTATGTGAAACGGAGCAAAGTGGTAAGTCACTGCGTAGCGTTGGCATCAGCCGGTCCTATAGTGATCATTTGTATATCCCAACCTCCTAATTTTCCTTTCAATCATGTTGTCAATGGAATTTAATCAATAATTATATTAGTAATCATGTTCAATGTGGATCAGAGTTATCATTAAGCTATGTTGTACTATGTTATTCCTGGTGGTGTGGCAAAAAGCTATCCATGACAATGCTCGGTGTCAAATTGTGAGAAGAAAAAAAAAAAAAAAAAACACTCCAAATAACAGACATGAACTTCCCCAAAGTTCAGAAAATCCACTTCGGGAGATTCACCAAAGAAAATTACAAATTCCAATGAGAAATGGTTAGTGTACTCTTACTTTCCACTTCAATTCCTTGTTTTTTTGCTTGGTAGCCTTTTTATCATACTTAAAATTTTTCACATTTTTTTTTATATATGACTTAAGAATCAACTAATCTGTAAATGTGTACACCTTCATGAGAACATTATGTATGAAATATATTTTATTGGCATATTTTACATTCAAAACACTGGCTTTACCATACCATGTGCCAACAACTTGAAATAAAAAAATAACACACAATCTGCCTGTGGCTTTTAAATCAACTTTGACTTTAGTGCAACTTAACTGAGGTATATGCCTAGAACAACAAATAAATGCAGAAAGTTAGTACTTTCTTTTTAGATTTTATTGAAAAAACACAAGCTGGTCAACATGCCCAGGTTTCAGTGTACTTCTTTGTGCTGTTACAATGTCTCCTGCAGTGGAAAAGACTTTATTGGTTAAATAAAACTTAAAAAAAGAAATAAAAATAGTATATATATATATATTCTTTTTTTTTTAATTGAAAAAAAAAAATCAATCTGGATGCATTTTGAAACGATCCGAGAATCGCGCGACCAAATATCGCAATATATCACCAAATCGATTTTTTTCAACACCTATGTTTTGCATAAATGTAAAAATGTCATTAAATCATACTTATTTTGGATTAATGTTGATTCCTGGGTAGGAGGTGAGTGTGAGCAACCATTGTCAAGTGACGTTCTGTTAGTTTCACTTTGTTTCTCGTAGCCTTTTTTCCTCTGATTTAAATTAAAACCTTGTGATATTTAAGATTATATCAGTGGTTAGAGGCACAGGGGAAAGTGTTATAAATGTGCTTTTAGTGGTCCATTTTCAGAACTTTGTAGTTTTTTTCAAGAGGGTCCAGCTGCAGAACCTCCATGCCCAGCTCCTCCATGTTCAGCTCTGGAAGTGACATTAGGAAATGAAGAAAAAAATACAAAAAAAACCCGACAGCATAGCCATGTCGGCTAGGCATTTCCGGAAGGTTTATTCGCATTTTAATACCTTTGCTAACCAAAGGTTTCTCTGCATTTTAATACCTTTGTTAAGCGGATTACTCAGCAGTGTTACATTGAAAAAACAAAGTATAATGCACCTCATCAACAACATATAAATTGATCAGCATTTCCGTGAATGATTTCGATCGTTTGGATTTCCTCTAGAGACACGATCGTTTTATTTGTGCTGCAATCCTATCACAACCTCTTTGTTTTAACCTTAAAACAGGGATAAATGTAGGATAAATTCAATGTTTAAAGATTCACAGCATTGTTAATACCTTACAACACATGAAGGTAAAATATTTCATTAAGTCCGTTTTATAACTGTGTTACAGTTAGGTATAGTATCTTTATATACATATATATATATTTTTGTGATTACAGTAATTCTTACAGTCCAGAGCTAATTGTTTTATGAAACAATATCAAAACGTTGAAGACGTGGTTTTACGTTAGACAATTTGCGGTAATGTTTTATGTATAAGGTTATTATTTTTTTAAATTGCAATTTTAAGGTTTTACTAGGATGGTGTCTCATGTGCTCATAATTTATGCACAATTGCATTAACACTAGAAATAATTAACCATATGCAGAATCACATGGCTTGATAATCACTGTATATTGTCTTTATGTAAAAGCACAGCTTATAGCACAGATCTAGTAAAAGTGGACCTCAAGGAATATAGTTATTGCTATATATATCATACATCTAATATTAATGACATCAGTAAAATGTACATTTTGTTACAGTTGGGAATAGGCATACTGTTATTAACCTATTAAGTATATGCCAAATACAAATACATTTGCATTTGAACCACTAAAACTTACCTTGGCGAGCACTAACAGTAAATGTTACAAAAATCCTTGCACAATTTTGTTCCAAAGAAGTATCAAACCAGTATTGTTTAAGTTAAAGGCAAGTAATATGGATAATAATTTGCTAACTAAAGACACAAATAAGTGGTTGACAAAAGGCAATATTTAGTGATGTCAAAAAAAGTACAAATTAAGCTATGTAAGATCAACACAAAACAATATTAAACAAATACAATGGGCTGTAAACATGATGAAACTTAAGGAAGACATCTCTTTTGTGTCTTTATTTAATTTAATTTCAAATCAACTTTATTTATAAAAAGCCAACTAAAAGAAAAAGTCACATCATAGTGCTCAAAACAAAATATAAAATTAAGAAAAAAACAACAATTCCACATAAACAAGCATCAGCTACAGTGGAGAAAAAACTCCCTTTTAGAATAGAAGCTTTTATTGTCATTGTACACATGTACAACATTAAGGTGCTCTCCAAGAATGACATAAATAAAATTTATATATAATAATACTAAAAAATGACTCAGCAAACTATATACATTACCATACACACAATACAAAAAATATAAAGTGACCAGTTAGGAGATTAATAAATATAACTCAGTGTATTGCACTTTGATGTGGATTATTGCACATGTAGTTTGAGTCATGGGAGGAAAAAGGTTATTTTTTGTTCAGGGTTCTCATGGCCCAGGGATACAAACTGTTTGACATTCTGGAGGTGGAGCTTTGATTGATCCGTATCTTCTTCTGAGGGGAGCAGGGTGGGAGGGGTCAGGGAGGATGGCTCTGATGATGGCCCAGGAGAGCTCCTCCTGGATGTGAACACCCAGGAACCTGAAGGATGATACTTTCTCCACCAGGTCACCATTGATGATGAGAGGAACGTAGTCTACCAGGTTCCTCCTGAAGGTGATGGCGTTGTGTGTTTCTTTTGGATATGTGTAGGGACATTTATTCGGAATAATAAGAGGCTACAGTGAGGATATTTGACAATTTTAGACTTTAGGTGAAAGAGTGGGGGGAACTGGTGCAGGCGCAGCTGTTGAAGCAGGTTGGGAAGGAGAAGGAGTGACTAGGATAGGTTCAGTAGAGGTAGGTAGGCAGTGGGCACGGCTGCACATATTGAGGTGTACTTCCATGTGACCCACATCTCTGCACTGTAAAGTGCAACAGCAAATCAACATATCTAAAACAAATGGAAGCAAAATAAAATGATTACTCCAGACAAAAAATAGAACAAGGACAAAAATAACTTGGATAACTAATAGGAGCAATTTTTTTAATCAGCATTGATATCAGATGTGTATTTACAGAATAGGCTGTCTGCATGCATGTGAATCTTACCTTTAAATGCTATTGCATTTTTCACATGGGCATCAAAGTGCTTCTCCAATTAATATAACTTAAATGACTGTAGTTTTGGGCAAATGGGGCAGTGATAATGCTTGCAGCACATTGTGCAGCAGCTCAGGTTTGATGTCTTTTTTGAAAATTGAAACATGCATCTGAAAAAAAAAAAAGTTTAAAACATGAGGCATCAGTGAGTGAACTAGGTTTATTTGTAAAAAGTTGCTTTAATTCTACAACAATACTTCTTCCGTTATTTCGTTTCAAAACCAGACATTTTATAGATATAGAATCAAAACAAACAAAACAATATGTTGCCATTGGTATTTTGATTATCTTAAACTTAAACCAAATCAGGAATACATCGTTTTTTTTGGAATTAGATTTTTCCGTTTTCCTGTTTCTGGTTTTAATTTAATAAAACAGAAAAACAATCATTTTTTTTTAAATTTGGTTTTGAAACTAAATAACCAAAGAACGAAGGGTACACAAATCTGTGTATCATTCGTTTTTCATTATGTAACAAAAATGAAAAAAACACTCATTATTTGATATTTGTTTCCAAAACCAAAATGAAAAAAACGAAAAACGCTTTGTTTTTCAAATTCAAGCTCTTTTGCTTCGGTACGAAAAACGGAAAAAGAACACCTTTATTCGTTTTCTCCGTTACCAATTTGCCAAAGTACGTGACCCGGAAGTGAAGCGTTACACATTCCGCAATATCTTTAGCTCTACAACACTTAGGAGTCTCTAAATCCTCCAAAATGTCCGTGAGGAGGTTCTGTGCGATCTTGTCAAGCCAAACTGCCGTTAGCATAGCCGTTAGCTTCGGATGAGGGTACACTTCCGGGTCACGTACTTTGGCCAATCGGTAATGGAGAAAATGGATAAAGGTGTTTGTTTTTTGTTTTCTGTACCAGAACAAAAGAGCTTGAATTTGAAAAACAAGGTGTTTTCCGTTTTTTCATTTTGGTTTTAGAGACAAACATCAAATAATGAGTGTTTTTTTTGTTTTTCATGTTTTTGTTACATAATGAAAAATTATACACGGATTAATAACACATAAAATTTGGTCAGAGAATGATTTCTATGTAACAGTCGACACAAAACCTTCAAATCTACATTTAAAATGTGTACAGTTTTAATTTACATTATGACGAACCTCTGCTAAATAAGACAGACCATGCCATCCTTTTTTAATGGACAAACAAATAACTCAGACGATATTTTTATATTTCCCAGAGTAAACTGTGAAACCGTTATTAAAACGCACTCGATTACGACTGTTATTACATTCTACTGGCATCAAAATTAACCCTTGCGACTAATTTCAATTGCATGACATAATAGAAAGCTTTAAAATTGTACCTATTTTAAAGAAAAATAGCCCACGTTAGCCCAACCTCATTTAAAAAAAAAAAATGCTGTGTGCTAATGTCGTTATTGTATTTTATATCGACAGATCATCAGAAGAAACTAATATTAAAAGTCTGCAGCTGGACCCTTCTCGTCTGAACACTGCGAACGTAGAGGATTAATAATTTTATCGATAATTTAACATGAACAAAACTCTTTACCTACTATGTTCTGAGAAAGGCTGATGCGAGAAAAAAAACACGTGTACCACTACTTTCTCTTCTAACAATAGAAGAAGAAGAGGAGGAGGAGTAGCTTCTTCTTCTTTGGTTGTTGATGGCACCCAAAATGTTGCATTACTGCCACCTTCAGGAGAAAAGCTGCTGTGCAGGAGTCCATATATGGAGGGTTAGCTACCGGAGCTGGGCATGGAGGAGCTAGGCATGGAGATTCTGCAGCTGGACCCCTCTTGTTTTTTTTCACCACGGCAGACTTCGCTAACCTTTGCCGCCGTCGGATTATTGCGTCACCTCGTGAAAGTGCGTCTGATTGTAAGAACAACGTGATTATTTTATGAAATTGTTACATTTATGCAAAATATAGGCCTACATCACATTGTAGGCATACAAATCAACAACCGCACAAAGCATTCCTAAGTAAATGAAATATGTTGAATAAAACATATCGTCTCTGATCCCTTTTTCTTGAATGACAGAGTGCTCTGTTTTCAGTCATCGTGAGATTCTGTGAACGCTCGTATGAGCGGGTCCCTTTCAATGTTGTCACAGCAAGGAATTGTGGGTCTGGTCAGGAATTGCTCATCTCCTTCTTCGACCAACAGTAGTCCAAATTCCACCGGTACCCTGTAGATCAACAGCACCGATGGTGAGCCTTGATGACTCAGGCCTCAACTGATTTAGTATTAAAGTTTTTTCAGTGCTTTGCATGTTTAGTTTGGCGTACATTTTACATTGGATGCCCTTCATGATACAACCCTCTGTGGTTGCATTATTTTTTTCAGTGAGCATTGGCTAAAAACTAAATGTGATGGATGTAATGATAGATTTTTAAGCGAGGAGTCAAGCTGATCTCCTTTATTTTCTTATGAGGAAAAATCTGAATGAGATTATGAGGCAACTTTGAATCTGTTTAGGCCAGCAGAGAAGGCCCTGAAGGTCCAACACCTGGTTACGGTTATCAGGTTCTGGAATTTCATGTATTTATTTTTACCATTTCTGTTAAGGATTGGAACAAATCTACTGTCTGATTAAAAATGTTCAACATTTTATTACTCCTTTGTCACTTGGTAAATAACTCAAACAGTCCTAAGTTACTGCTAAGGCCCTTTTTGACCAAATTGCCTTTAATTTTTCCACTTGTTGTAAAGCTGTTATGCTGCAGTTAAGATCTTTCCTGGAGGAGAATTAGTTTCGATAGAGGCAGTTTCTGCCAGATGCATTTCACAGACGTTTTACTCACATCTTCACCTTTATGGTGAAATCATCTGACCAGTCATTACCTGCTGTTCCTAGGAACAGACTACAATTAAGACTCAAGTTACTAAGTAATGCTTTATTAGGGGGGAAACTAGGCGACGTATCTTGCTTCCTTCTTCCTCCTCTTTCTGTGTGCTACTTGGATATAAAAGCTGCCCAGTTGAAAGATCAGTACCCTGCAGAAGAACTAAACAGAGGAATCAGGAGCACCTGTCTGGACTTCTACTGTTGTGAGTACCATGTTTTACATAGCATATATATAGCAGTGGTTGTGAACATAAACCTCCCTCTATGTCTGGAACAGAGTAACAGGGTGTTTAAGTTATTTGTCCATGTTTGGCAGAAGCCTTTTAAACGTTTTTTTGGCTTCACTTCATCATGACACTTTAAAACGCTGCGCTACAGTTTAATTCTTGCTTAATTCAGCTAATAATATCAGCTGTAGCTATTGTGTTTCTTGTATTACTATACTGAAGGGGATTTAATACACTCAATAAAATTATATGTGAGGACAATAGGACAGCAAACCTCTAAACAGGTCAATGTGTATAAACTACTGCCTACAAACACTGATATAACGCTGATAAATGAACTTTACAAATTTCGAGCTAATCCTCTGTCATTTTGCAAACTGGTAAAAAGCATGAGCTTTTCTAGTTCTTCTGATCTATAATAAGAATTAATTTTCTCTTCTTCTGCAGGCAGTGCCCTTTGTGTGTGAGCTGTGATCATGGCCAGAAATCTCCTTAAGAATCCCAGTGGGGAAGGTAAGGTTTACACTACAGTCATGTCAAAGAATGTGGCCGGGTCTTCATTTTTTGGCCTGATTAAAGCTCTACTGTGTGTGTGTGTGTGCTGTGGTATCTGCACCTGTTCCCTGTGGGGAAAGTGAGTATTTGATTTGAGTGTTTTAATGCTGTTGCTGATGTTTCCTGACTGTAATGTGTCCGTGCATGTGGAGTAGAATGACAGTATAAGTATTTGAACAGAAACAGAGTCTGTTGTAAAAATGGGACCATGTGTTGATTGTGTTAAAACGCACGCACGCACGCACGCACGCACGCACGCACGCACGCACGCACGCACGCACGCACGCACGCACGCACGCACGCACGCACGCACGCACACACACACACACACACACACACACACACACACAC
The DNA here is from genome assembly GCF_900634775.1 of Gouania willdenowi. Taxonomy (NCBI): domain Eukaryota; kingdom Metazoa; phylum Chordata; class Actinopteri; order Blenniiformes; family Gobiesocidae; genus Gouania; species Gouania willdenowi. The sequence continues at coordinate 33,189,047 of NC_041048.1, read as the reverse complement.
ACACACACACACACACACACACACACACACACACACACACACACACACACACACACACACACACACACACACACACAGTGAGCAGCCTGTTCACTTGGATGATGTGCTACGCTTATGGAACTAATTAAGAGTTTGTAGAGCTAAGTAGATTCAAATTAATGATAGCAGTATGTTAAAAAAGTGAGTTATGGTTTAACCCAGGGGTCTGCAACCTTTACTCTTAAAGGAGCCATATTGCCTCATCTCACCTGGATTAAAGTTTTTCCAGAGCAAAAAAAAAAAAGACCTTGTCAATGAAGACAATAGTGTATAAAATAATATACAGTTAAACTTATATTGAATATGTTGCATAAATATATATATTTTTTTAGTTAATGCATTTGAAGGGCTTAAAAATAACTTAAATTCATTAACAGGTGATCTTGTCGTTCAACACATGCTAATCGCTAATTTCTTGCCACATATCAAGCATGTATATTTAACTGGCACATTGTCAGTTAAATGAATCTGTTCCCCACACAATTAAAATCTTTATTTTCTTCCAGAATAGTGTTTTTAGTTGATTTAGTTAACAACTAAGGCTAACCACAGGTGCAAGGAAAGTTAATGGTCTGTAGATGTTGCAGGAGGTGAAGGTGGCCAAGTTATTGTACAATGTGATTTATTTTTAGGTTCACATATTGTTATGTTATGGTTTTATTTGGTGCAAATGTCATTAATCATGAATACCCTCTGTAAGAAAATAATTTAAATAAAATAATATTAAATAATAATTTCAATATTTTTCAAAGCTTTGAGGAGTCATTGCAAAACAGTCAAAGAGCCACATGAGGCTCCAGAGCCGCAGGTTGCAGACCCCTGGTTTAACCCAACCGTCATTCATAGTCATAGCGCCACCTATGGGTAAAAAATAATGATAGGCATTATACAGATACATATTACAAAGATATAGAGTGTATTAATAGTCCGCGATCCTCTTCCTGGCTGCTACAAGGAAGCAACACAGTCACCCTCTGATCGCCACCCACACAGGTAGAGATCACACCCACACAGGTTAGTTGAACACTTCCCTTCAACTTAACTGTCATGGGCGTTGTACGGTGATCTTTCCTTCTGTCCGTCCGTCCTGGTCCCCGCTCATCCGTCCGTAGCATTCTGGTGCAGGTCCAGGTGAAGGCTGCTCTTCCACGCGTAATCCTTGGCCTCTTTGTGCATCCGTGTGCGTCTCCTCCTTACAGTTCCTCCTGTCTCTACCCTCTGCAGAGCGCACCCGTACCTGTCCTTAATCAGCCGTCCCCGCAGCCCAGTAGTCTGTCACTCAGCTGTTTATAGTATTCACACCCAGAAATCAATCTTAACGCGACAATTAATAAACACAAATACACACAGGCATGAACACATCACATCAAAGTATTACATACATATTTACATACTGGGTTTCCATACCATTGACAGCCAGATCGTTCCACATTTGACAACGTCATTCTGACTCACAAAGATGATAACCAATGAACTGAGTTGGTGACTGTAGATTTTCCTCACAGAGCTGCTGGAGTTCTGGAAGCTGATGGAAGGAGGGGATGGATGGAAGGTGGAAGACATACCTGGAGACTCTGGTCATGACATTAAACTAAATGGAGTGACAAAATACTTTGCAACCTCGTTTCAGTGAGTATTTTTGCTGTAATTAACATCTAAGACAATGGTATATGAAGATATAGTTTGGGTCAAAAATAAAGAAATATTTTACATACATACACAAGATAAAAGTAATCCAGAGAGTTTATACAGGATTACAATAAAGTGTCTGCTACCAATTAAAAAAATATTTTAAGTATAATACTTCTGCACAACATTTAGTTTCAGTCTGTACTAAAATCAACAAAAATGCTTTTAGATATTGTTGTAAAAAAACTGATAAAAATGTTTAATAGTTTTCACTGACAAAACAAACAGGGGGATTAAAAGTGGCAGGTAACAAAGTCCAGTGTGTCGCCATCAATATCAAGCAGGACAGCTATATACAGTATACATTATGCATAATACATAAGTCTATCAACAACCCATTTTGATATTGTTTTAATGGCTATGAAGTGCATATAATGCCCTTAGATGTGCAGCAAATGTGTGCTCTCATCTTCTTTCAATTTAGTGGAAAGTGAAGTATAGCATAAAAACCAACCCGCAGGAATACTATTGTTACAACACACCACTGGTAGGGTAAAACTAACTTGTCTCGCTCCAGTTTAAACCCAGTTCACATTCCCTGTTAGTAGATGAACAATCCAACGCTTGATAACTATGCTTCACAATGATAGGATGAAACAACTTTAAAGGATCAAAGTAAAGTCCACTTAAAATAACATTTTGCTAAACTTTTTAGTCACTGATGTAACATGTCCATGTGCAATTCCACTGCCAAAGTATATTCCAGAACCCTACAAAGTCAGCAGTTACAGGACGATGTTAGGTTGTGCGAATTCCGCTATTCGGGCACGAATATCAATACCTAATGTCTGTCAGACCTGTCGATTTCAGTTTTGCTCTGTCGGGTTCTGGTCAAAGCTTGAAGGTTCATATCATATATGGTCTGTGTTTAAAGGCAAATCTGCACCACAAAAAGCCAAAACATTATTTGGCTCTCTTTTCTTTATCGTCGTCTTCCTCTGCAACTGATCATTCATTCACAAAAACTTTGAGACAAACGTGACAATGCGCATGTCAGTTTTCACTGGAATCTGATACAGGTCACATTTTAAATGGTATTGTTAACGGACAAACAAAAAATTGGATCTGAGCAAAAAAATCGTAATTGAACATTAAGGCTTGCAGTGTGAACGTAGCCCAAGTGTTTAATTTCATGAGTGTGAGTCACATGGCAAATTCTTTGTAGGTTCTTTTCAGCATCTTTCACTCTACACCACAGTTAAGCTGCAGAAAGTTGACTTTTAGGGAACATCACTGTTCAACTTGGAAGGGATCATACTACCATTATTGTTAATATTTGGTAGTCATTATACGTTACATGAAAAAAAAAATGTTTTTGAGTCACTATTTCTGTTATCTTCTCCCACATGAAAAACAAGTTAAATCTGTACATTAATATACTCTGTAAAACTGTTTCTCAGGCTGTGTCTGAAGAGTCAGCTGATCGACTTGTTGGCTGAAGGCTACTCTGCTGAACAGCTGGATTCTCAGCCTGTGGTTGCTGTGGAGGACTGGTAAGACCACAACAATATTTGCTCCTAAAATCAGAGAAGAGGCTGAGAGATTAAAACAACGCTTGTTTGGCAGGTACTCTGGTAGGAAGGACTGTGGCTCTGTTTACCAGATCACTGTGCATCTGCTGGATGAGAATAAGGAGGTCATTGCAAGATTCCAGCCACTTCAGAAAACATTGGATCCCGAAAAGAGCCCATGGACACAGGTTATAAAGTCATCTTAGGTTTTACAAGAGTGGATTGTTGACTTTTGACAAAGTTATGACATCAGTCATTCTATAAAGTTAATTTTCTGCTCTTGTTTCAGGTCATCCATACATTCTCTCACTACGGCAGAGGTTTGCGCTTTGTCTCTTTCGAACATGGAGGAAAAGATAACAAGCCATGGAAAGGCTGGTATGGGGTCCGGGTTACTGGAAGCTCTGTTAAGCTCTTTCACCCTCTGAAGGACCCTCTGGGCAGTGATGGCCCCACGGTTAAGGAAGAGGGCTTGTAATCGCAGGGTCACCGGTTCAAATCCAACCTGGGCTATCACTGTGGGATGCTGAGCAAGTGCTCATGTAGTAGTCGCTTTGGATTAAAGCATCTGCTCAATGAAATTGTAGAATTGTAAGTAATAATGAATGAATCAATAATAAAATCAATTAATCAGTTATAATGAATTGATTTCATGGGAGCTATCAGTTAAATAATAAAAACAAGAATTAAAAGAGTCTCATTAGTCCCAGCCTCATCCTTATTATCCTCTCCACTAACCGACACCTCACTCACACATTCAAATATTAAAACCCAAAGAACATGGTGGTTTGTAACATTAATAAAAATAAACGATGAAGTTAGAAACTGCTAAAGTTAGTAGTGTCAGATTAAAACCTTGTGCATGTGTTACTAAAAATGCTGAATAACTCTGTAGTGTTATGTTCATTCCCACTCTGTTCATTTGAATGCCGCTCTGCATAAGTAATGATACATACTGTAGTTCAATGCCCTCTCTATAGTCTATGGTTCAATGAAGCATTCAGGATTCCCCCCGCTGGTGTGTTCAAGTCTTACTTAAAGTGTATGATGTTTCTATCTCTCTCTCTTACCCTCAAGGAGCTAGTATGTTTCCCCAGCAGATATTTTTGCTCCTCAAAAAATATAAAAACAAACATCAGTGTGCTGTGGCCAGTCATGTTCCGAGCATACCGAATGAAACGGATTGACCTCTGATGTCAAAACTGACGTGTTCCGAGGGCAGTCGAATGCAGCATTAGACCAGTGTTTCTCAAATGGGGGTACGTGCACCCCTAAGGGTACACGATGGCACTACAGGAGGTACTTGAGAAAGCGAGAGAGAAGAAAATTAACAAATAAAAGCATTAAAAATATGGGTGTAGCATACTCCCATATACAAAAACAAAGTATATGCTAAATGCTAAGCCCTGCATAAAATCCTAAACATGTGCATAAGTTCCGACAAACATCACAAAACCCAACAAACTTTCAACTCTGGCCACACCAAACATTCATGCAGTATTCCCAAACATTCTAAACGTACCTTGTCTACCTCGTCTGGGGGCCTGGGGTGGTGGGGTTCATGGCTTCGGGATGGGAGGGTAGGGCGCTGGGGGTGGCTACTCTTGGGGCGGCGCTTGCGTCCTGGGTTGTTGGGTGGCAGGGTGTTGCTGTGGGTTACTCCGCCGGCCGGTCTGGGTGCCTTGGCCTGGTTCCCTGGGGCGCGCCTTCGCTGAGGGTGCTGCTGTGGGCCGTGTCGCCCCCCCCTCGGGGGCTCATTTGGGGGACCGCAGGGGCCAGCTTGTGTAGCATCGGGGGGGAGGGAAGGGTGAGCTGTGGGGCCTCGCCCGTGCTGGGGCCTCCCCTGGGTCGTGCTGGGTGTGTGTGTGTGGGGATCTCGGGGTGCGCTCCCCCGCCGTCTGCCCGGGCACCGAGCGTCCTTGGGCGGGGTGGGGCTGTTGGCTTGGGGCCCGCTGTCCTCCGGGCTGTGCTGGTGTCGGGGGGTGTGGGGTTGCGGTGGCTGGCTGGGGGTGCTTGGGTTCGCCTGCCTATTGGTCCGTGGTTGGCGGGGTGGCCCTGCTTGGGCGGTTGGTGGCGTCCACTCTCGTTGAGAGGGCCGGGGCCGCCTCCCTGTGGAGGGTGCTATGTCATGGTGTCATGCGGGCCTGTGCTGGCCCTGGTGTGGGCACTTGCCTCTCTCCAGCTCGGTTGCCTCCTGGACCGTTGAGGGATGTGGCTGGTGCCTGGCTGCGCTTGGGGGGGAGGTCCTGCCGTGCTCCGTGTGGCCTGGGGGGGTCTCTGGCTGTGCTGCTCGGCGTGTCCCTGCTCGGTGTGCCATCTACCCTCTCCGGTGGTCCACCATACCAGATAGGCATCCTACATGGACACTTCATGTCACTCACTCCCAGCTGGTCTGGCTTACCCACTTGTTGCGCCACACTCACATACTTCATACATTCACTAAACACACACATTCACTCAGGGGATAGGGGGAATGGAGAGGCACCATAACAGGGTGGTGGGTAGCTTCACACATTTGGTCCTGTCGGGTGGGGGCCCGGATCCTCTGTTGATGGCTGGGCCGCCGTGTAGAGTATACATACATCAGGAGGGTGCAGTCGGGCGTGGCGGGGTGGTGGGTCTCTGGGGGGCATGGTGTTGCTCGAGACTCTCTTTGCGGGGTCTCTCCGGGCAGTGCCGGCCTGGTGGGGCGTGGGGGTGCCCCTTCCCTACGGGTGGGCCTTGGTGCTTGTCTCGTCTCCTGGTTTCCTTGGGGACGCTGGGGTGGGCGCGCTAGAGGGTGCTGGCGTCTAGGGCGGGGTTGCTTGGCGCCCCGGGATGGTGCTCTTTGCTGGTAGGTCGGTCCGGCTATCTGCGGACTGGAGGGTGGGTGGGTTCTGCGCCTCTGGCTGGGGGTTGCTGCTCCGCACCGGTTGTGTACCTGTGAGCCGGGCTCTGCGGTGTGGCTGGGCCCTTTGGTGGTGGTGGTGGTGGGGGCTGTCTGGGGCTCATCGTGCGGGCGGCATCAAGGAAAGGCAATCTGGCGCGCTCTGGGGTGCTCAGTCGGTGCACCTGGGGGCCGGCGGGGCGACTTGCAGAGTTCCCTTGGTATCCTAGGCGGCTATGGGCGTGGTCGTCATCCCTGGGGTCACTGCTCTCGGTGATGCTTCCGTTCCGTGTACTTCTGGCCTGGGGTCCGGCTCCTGCTGGCTCAGGGCCTTCTTCTCATTCGGCGCGGCTCTGGCCGTCTACTGGGCATGGGCCTGGGTGTAGGTGGGTGAGGGGGGCGGGATGCTGGCGGGGGTCCTTGGGGTCAGTGGTGGGATGCGCTGGGTGCTCGGCTGCTTAAAGCTTCCTCAGATGTGTGCGTGGGGGGCGGTGGCTGCTTCTGGGCCTGGGATCTTGGGGGCGTCTGGGGGCTGCTCGGCCGTGGGGGGTGGCCTGGGGCTCCTAGGCCCCCACTCTTTCTGCTGGCCTGGCTACACCTGCGGGCCCGGGGCAGTTCCTGGGTTTGCGGTAGCGTTTTTTTCACATGTACTGGTCTACGATGCACTGGCACGCCTTGGGATGTGGGATAAAACTCATACTGGACTTAACTTTAGACACGCTAATCCCAAATACCTGCTTTAGGTATTACCACTCACTCCTTCCCCCTGTCCACAGCCACCACCATTATAGCTAAGCTTCACACTTGTCACCATACTGGGTTGTTGACACAACATAATAAGCACAATATGTTCTACAACTTCACATCTCACTTTCACTGTAAAATAATCTATTTTTCCCCACCCTTTCCATTTCCTACCTTGAGTCTCTCCTCCCTGCTCCCTTTCCACTATCCCTCCCCCTCCACCTAGGTGTAACACTGCTCTCCCTTTTTATATCCTCCCTATAATAAAAGGTTTCTTACCCTTCCTTAGGGAGGGCTAGTGATGGTCACAATTAAGCAATAAAATAAATCAATTTATTATAACAAAACATGCATTGCTGTCTCATAATGATTGCACTTCTTGTAGTGTTGACCTTTGACAGCATGTGCAGACAACTTAAAAAAAAAAAAAAAAGGGGGCAGCTAAAGATAAAACACTTTTAAAGCCGATCCGTGTTGTATTCTTGTACGTATGTTTCCATCAACATCAAGTTATCTCAAGCATCAAACGGCAAAAAGGAAGTGATGCCGCCAAAATAAAAGCATCAAACATTTAACCGGAAGTTAACTACAACTGATTGTAAAACATAGTAATAAGCACCAAAATAAAACACTTTAAACCTTGTTTACACACAGAAATGTACCTGGGCTTATTTACAATGGGGTTTTATAATTTTTTATTTTTAGTTAAAATTGATAATCATACTAAATATTATCTGTAACTTACAAAACAAGAACAAAAACACACAAATTAAGAGAAAAATATACTGAATAACAAAGAGAACAGACAAACAACAAAATAGACAAAATGACACCAAAAACACATGCACAAAGAGAAAAATAGTTAGTATTACTGGCAACACACAAAACGACAACAAAGACGCACTAAATTAGAGAAAAACCTACAAGATCACTACAAAATACGCACTACAAAAAACTGTGAAAAATACAAAACGACATGAGAAACAACACCAAAAACACACACTAAGTGAGAATGATTTAAATACCTACAACACACAAAAACAACACAAACACATAAGCACACACAAGTAAGAGAGAAATATACTGAAAAACAAAAAGAGAAAATACAAGAATCAATGTATAACAGAATTCTGTATTCATACAAAGGACAGTTTCCCAAGCTGCCAAAAGAATTTTTTTTTTGTATTGGCAGTTTGCAAAGGCAAGGCACATTTATTTGTATAGTGCATTTTATTCACAAGGCAATTCATTGTGCTTTGAATGATTAAAAATAGCATTTTTAAACATTTAGACAGTTTAAAAAACAATAACATCATTACATTCAGCAGTCGCCTTCCTGAGGCCACAGCTGAGTTAAAAGCCTTCAACTGCCATTACATTGACGTGGTTTTCTACAGTTGTCTGTACACTAGCATTGGATTAATGGGTCTCATCAACCTGGACCGCTTCTTCAAAATTGTCGGACCTTGTGGAGAGTTGTTGGGACACGTGGTGTTTAGTATTGTGATGTCCTCCTCGGTTTGGGTTTAATATTTGTTGGGTCCCTATTATGCTATGATAATGACCGACCAGAATCCTGCTAATAACTCTGCTCATTCTTGTATGTCACTTAAAAGTCAGGCTGCCATGACATTTCATGTATTGGTCGTTATATCAACGGAGTCTCTTTTCTGGATTGTCAGCATTCTGATTGTATTTTGCTACATTTGCATCACAGCTAAAGTCCTGCAGTCTTTTAGGAAATCTGGGGGCAGCAACAGTCAAGGACAGAAGAAAACTCAACCACGAGTCTTCCTGATCCTCTTTTTGTTCTTTATATGTTTTTTGCCTCTACAGATTATGTGTATTCCTTTCACACTAGAGAGAAATGCGGGGAAATTTAATATCTGCATCTTAACATGGCTAGAATTACTCCATAAATTAGTCCTTGAGATTTCTACAACTAATGCCTGCTTGGACCGAATTCTCTACATTTACCTTTGTAGGGAATACAGAGACAAAATGTTTAGTATCATTAAAAGTGGAGCTATTTGTGTTGGGCTTTTTTCTAGTTAGAGAAAGAATAATTCCTCAGTATATATTGTATGTGTGTGATGGGCAGGTTTAGTATAGATATCCTTAAACTGTGTTCTACTTCTCTCTAGTGGTCAAAGGATGAATTGTACGGTAGTCAACAATATTTATTTTCATGCTTCCTGTTGATGTTTAGCCCTACACCACTGACTGTAAATGAAAAAGGTCATACTGTATATTGTTTTGTAATGCTGTGATGACGTACCTATTGACACAACATTGCAATGAATAAGTATGTAAATCATCATATTGTCCCCTTTTTTTTCCCAGTTTTGCATGGGTAAAAAAAGTTCAAACAAAAGTTAGTATTTCATATCAAAATGTTAGTGTTTTTGCCTTTAATGAAACCCCAACATAAGTTGAAGGCAATCTGCTAATAATTTAAAAGTAATTGTTATTCTTTCCCAATGTATCGATGACCTCAAAAAGAAAAAGCAAAAACAAATTATTCCCCATCTATTTGTGACCACCCGAGTCAAATGGACTACACAAATGGAAATTAGATCATTTTTAAAGACCTACTGACCTAAATGATCCATTCGCAGTAACAATATTTTGGTAAATGCATAGTTTCTTATGTGTCCATATAATAATGTATACTCCCTGAGCCTTAGCTTAAAGATACAACTAGTGATATCCTTACTGTTAAAAGATGGCCAAATTTTTAAACCACCGAAGGCAAATTGATTTAAAATCTGTGTTCAAACTAAATTAATAATACAATATTTTTCCACTGTATATTTTAACTAATTTGTTCTGCAATAAATATTTTCAAATGCACACAATAGTGGGAAAATGCCAGGGGTGGAAATTAACAAATTACATTTACTCTCATTACTGTAATTGAGTAGCTTTTTTGTGTACTTCTACTTTTTTGAGTACTTTCTAAAATCTGTAATTTTACTTAGGGATGCACCGAAATGAAAATTTGAGGCCGAAGCCGAATAAAATATAAACGCTTGACCAAATACCGAATATTGAATGCGGTTATTCAGTTTTTCACTACTTTTTTTAAATAGTGCATAAATAGACTAGAATACATTTTTAGACATGTTTTTTTAAAGAAACTAAATGTTTATTGAATATTATGACATTTTTTCATATTCCAGTAGCCTTTGCTTTTCAAAAAAGCACAACAAAGTTTTTTATTTATATTAGCCCTTCAAATAAAACAAAACATGCATTCCAAAAAAAAAAGCTAAAGTGCATTAAAGGGGAGGTATGATGAAAAAAATCACTTTCTAATGGTTTTGGTACAGTATAATATAGAATATATATTATACTTTATTACCATATATGTAAATGCAAACTGCACTACTGAACGCCCAAACTGCACTACTTTTTCTGCTGCCGATCCTGTTGGGAGTCACTGCTTAGAGCCACGGACCCAATGTTTACACACATCAGCTGTTAGCACTCCAACAGCTGGAGTGCTACACCAGTCTATGCAGCGAGACCCGGTCTATGCAGCGAGACCCGGTGTAGCGTGAGGAGGAAGCGGTGAGGATGTTTACGAATTCGTGGCTCACAGCTCTAACAACGGACTTGGTTGTGGAATTGGATGGTTTCCAACTTTTACGCGGCGACGGATGACGGTGAGCAATAAGGAGAGAGTCTGGCTGTGTTTGTGTGCGGAAAGGAGGAGCTGCTGCTGCTGGTTCTGCAGTAACGCGCGCACACTTTTCCAACTCAAAATCACTGCAGATTGTTTGACTGCATCATTGCGTCACAAGCTAATATTCGGCCTTGCTTTTTACTCACTAAACCGATAGCTGAATGCTGCTTTTTTTGCAATATTTGGCAGAATATATTCGGTGGCCGAATATTCGGTGAATCCTTACTTTTACTTAAGTAAATTTTGTTTCAAGTAACAGTACTTTGCTACATTTGAAATAAATTACGTTACAGAGTAAAATAAATCATGCACGCGGATGGGAGTCTGCTCCATTTATGCTATTGAACGTACCCTAGAGCTGTTGTTAGGATCAGCCAATAGAATGTGTTTATGTCTATGACCTGCTCTGTTGATTCACATGACGTCACTCACAAGGAAAAGAGATATTATAGAGTACCGAAAATTGTCTTTCACAAAGGTGAGAAATATAAATGCTCATAGAACAATGCCGTAAAAAGTGGATTTTAAACCTACGTCTGCAGTCGGGAGGAGCAGAGTCTGCTAATCTCCGTGTCTGTAGCGACCACTTGGTCAGAGGTTACCGAGCAAACTTTTTTTTTGTGGCTGTGTTTTAATAGCATTAGGTTGTTGTTAAATGCTCATTCACTATTATTTACCTACTTTCTTTCACCCCTGCTGCACACTGTCCACATAAAGCTGAACACCCTAATGCTATTACACTACATAAAGTCATGAAGTACTATTCAGTAGTATTATATATGTATGTGACCAACAAACCTTATGTATCATTGACTGTCTGGCTAACGTTGTCGTTAACTCACTCAGTGCCAGTGACAAGATAACTCGTCATTTGCGATTTTTTCACGGAGATTACTAGAAAACTGACTGGCGGAGGTCCCTCATCAATATCTAAGCTGTAATGTCATGTAGTAACCAACTGGTGCCATAAAGGTGGCAGCGGTGCTCCTTTAGATAAGAGATTATCTTCTGTATTCCCCCCCTACCATTAGCTGAGGGGGAAGAAGCAGGAACGAGTGAGATTAAGGTGCTATGAAGTGATAATGTGATGTGTCCAGCAGCTCACAGCACCACATACAGTACTAACACAGAACATGTATGGACCTGAGTGGATTATTGATAATGTTGCGATCGTGAGATTAAACCATCAACTAACCGAGCCAAAACGGTCATCGCTGCGTGTAGGGAGGAAGAGGATGTTACATCTGTGTGATCGACAGGGGGTGGGTGGGCCTCAACTGTGAGTCAGATAGCAAAATAATAGGTGACATGTAGGTGGTAGCAGCTCACCTTTGGATGCAGAGCTCAGATGGAGAGGACAGAAGTTTACGAGACAGAAATTGGCGCTACGAGAGATGATGTCGATGTTCCCACCAGCGCACACCCGACCAGAACATGTGTGAAACTTTAGTCGACTATTGGTTGCGTGCGACTTAGAACGGCGCGTTTTTGTGCGCCCCTGAAATTTTCTTAATGCCCCCCATTTAATACTGCCTGGCGCCGACTCTGGTCTCCCGTGCGCCTCATCCTCCAGCAGTGCCAAATAAGCCACTGTGCGTCTTTACGCATTGTGTGTGCGTTCCTTTTTAAAACAGCTACAGCTGTTGCAGCCAAATGATCAGCAGTTTTGCATAATGATCATGTGATTTTAATTACAATCATTATTATTATTAATATAAAACTATTTGTAGGTGCGTGCACGTCGCCCTGGGGCATCAGTATCATGTTTTCCTCCGTTTTTTTATTTTACAGGTTTGATGTCATCATTCATGATGTCATCATTCAATCTAGCTCAAGTTTGAACCTGTATGCCATCCCTGCACTCTAATAGCTTTGTTGCTAAATGGTGTGGCAGCCTGGGTGTCTCTGTACCTCAAGTCCACATCCACTTTTGTGATTTACTTAAAAAATCTTGTGGTTACTGTCCTATGGCCTTTCTCATCCCCATCAAAGTTGCAAGTGACTTGCCACGTTCATCGAACCTCTTATTTATTCTTTCATGCCGTTTCTGGCGTCATTTTCTATGACATACTGTACACGTGTATTGCCCTGTTAGGCTTTATCAGTCTGGACCGCTTCTTCAAGATCGTGACTCCGTCCAACATGTTATTTTGTCAGAATGCAGCCTTTGGCAGATTGGTATCCGCCCTGATCTGGGTGATGATATTTGGAATTACAGGGTTGCCCAATATTATTTTAACAAACAAATCACCAGAAGACATGACAGATATCCATGTACCTTAAAACACCAGCAGATCTTGTTTTCCATAAGAAGACTGTGATCTACTTAAGTGTTTTTTTTTTCTGGTTGGTTAGTGTAGTTGTTGTGGTGTGCTACATTTGCATTGCGAGAAAAGTCATCCAGTCATTCAGAAACTCTGGCAGCAACAACAGGGGCAATCAGAAAATTAAACTACAGGTTTTTCTGGTAGTTGTTGTGTTCTTTGTGTCATTTGTTCCATATCACGCAATCAGGATACCATATACTTTTTGTCAAATTAACTTTTCCTCCCATAACTGCTCTTATGTGGTGGGCAACTTTACCAAAGAGTTAAGCCTCTGGCTGGCCACCATTAACATCTGCATGAACACACTGCTTTATAAGTCGAGAGTTCAAAGAGACACTGATGACTATGATGGAGAATGTTTTTGTCTCACTTCAAACAGCCTCAGCAAACAAAGGAAACAGGCCTATATCACACTGAGAAATCTACAGCAGGCATAACAGCACATGCAAAAGCTGCATTACGAAGAGTAACTCTTGCATACCCAAACTAATTAAAATTATGTGCTTCATTAATGTCAACTCTTCTCCTATGCTAAGTATGTCTTGAAAATACAAATTCATGTTGTTTCAACATACACACTGGGTAATTAAATGTTCTCAACATCAGACTTCTTTACGTTCAATTTACCTGAATCTAGATTAAGAAAACACCTGGTTTTTCTGTTTTTGATAACTGAGTTAAAACTCATTGTGTAAATGTTTACTTTCAGGTGTTTTGTTCACTAAAATTAGTCGAGAATTGCATGTAACACAAAGGCTGCACCAACTTCGTGTTTACAGAAAAAAAGTTGTTATTGATCAAAGCATTTGTCTATTTATGTAATCACGCACGGGTTAGCTAAAGCCTGTTAAACAGTAGCAAGAATGTATGTTTTAACTAGATTTGTTCTGATGTGTAAACAATGTATTGCTTCTGCTTCATGATTTGTTAAGAATGCTGCCTAATTTTTGTTGAATAATAAAACATTGTCAATTATAAGTAAAAAAAAAAAAAAATGTAACGGTCATTTTTTTCTCTCAGTAATGCTTTGAGTTTTTATTCTACTAGTAGTACTAGCAGTGTTTTTACAACATTTTTGTTTGTTTTTATTGCTTAGCTTGAAATAAATAAATAATGTCTTGAAGTCTTGAAGACTAAATTGCCCTAATTTAATTGTCCTGGCTGATTAAATAATTTGTCATTTAAGATTGTTTTGAACAAGTTCTTTGTAGTCTACCTTTTTTTAAATGCCTTTAGTAAAACTGTGCTAGAGTGGGACACTCTGAAGGGAATAATACTGGTCTGACAGTTTTCTTCGACAGGGCTCCGGTCAGAGAGAAGGGCACGGAGAAGTTGTTACCAGCGAATTTATTATTGTAGTTGGTGTACTGGCAGGGATGATGGTGAGGTATAAATCTTTGTAGGTATGTGTGTGGTTCTTTAAAGGAAACAAATAATAACATAATTAATATCACCAATCATATACAAATGATAATATTAACACCATCAATATGTACAGATGTATAAAAACATGTTGTTTGAGAATAAACATTAAATCAAATCACCAAAATATATTAACTTGGTCAAACAAGCCAAATAAACAGCAAAACAGCCAACGTGCAGACATGCAAAGGATTCATGGAAAGTGTACTAGATGGATTCAGTGGTTTTTGTCGCCCTCTAGAGGAGGCATGCGCAACTGAGCAGAGAGTATCTAATTAACGTCTCGGTGCATCTGACGTGACACAGAAGCTAAATGAAACCTAGCAGTACAAATAAACGATGTGTAATGCTACGTTCACACCAAACGCGTTTTCTGCGGGACCGTTCGCGTCTGTCGCGCGAAACCTTCCGCAGGATTCGCGGGATCAAAAAATGTTTCCCTATTCGCTTCATTCGCGTCTGAAGCGAAGCTCCGCCCACCAGACTCCCAAACGGCGACAACCAGGCTCTGTTTGTTTCCACCATCAACTATGGAGGACCCCCGTTAATTCACTGCTCCTAACCTCGGAAGGAACGTCGGCTTTCCTGGCTTCACCAGGTTAACCAGCGCCACATCCAACTCGGTGAGCTTCACTGACCGCTTCAGAAGCTACAGCTGGATGATGACTGCTTCCAGCGGTACCCGTGGATGACCAGCGCCCGATTCGACGACCTGCTGGGTCGGATTGGCCCACGGATGTCCCTGCAGGATACAACTACCGGAGTTCCATCTCTGCAGCCGAACGACTGTCTGTCTGTCTCCGGTAAGTTTCATAAGCAACCGAAGATGTTATGATTCATCAGAAACATCTCTCAAATACACAATAAAGATAGATACTATATTAATCCCTGCTTTATTGTTTTTTATCATAAATATATTACAACTAAAATAAAAGTTAATCATTATAATAAATTATTTACTATTGTTATTTTTTGTCCTCTGGAGATCTATTCTGGAAGATGAGGCTTGTTTCATTAATAATATTTATTGTTTTTAACTCTTATTAATAAATCATTATTTATTTACTACTGTTAATTATTGTCATCTGGCAGATAAGGCCTGTTCTTTCTAATCTCTCCACCTTTTATGCACACGTACACACCCACATTATATATATCTGATTATCAATGATCTGAGCTTTTCTATGTTGTTCACTGTGCAGGTATCTGACCACAGGTGACTCCTTCAGGACCACAGCTAACAGCTATGGACGAGAGGTCTTCACATCGTACTTCTCTGCAGGAGCCGTTCCATGGCTAGACATATTCCACCAGAACACCCAAAACGACTATTTTAAGAGCCAACCACATACTTCTATAGAGCAAACTTCCTACTGTATTAACATGTGTATAATAAATATGGAAGAATGGGGAGAGAAACGTCTGTCAGCTTCATTTTTAACCAGAAAGAAATAATCACAGAAACCTCACCTCTGAAATTAATTTAAGGCATTAAAGGTCTCACACAGAATCAATATGAGGAAAATATATATTTTTGTATGAACAAAATATATAACCTTGATGTGGTGTACACATAGCTGTTAAGATGCATTGATAGAAATTAAAAAGAAAGCAAAAGTACACTTTAAAATGCATTTTTAATCAACAATTCTGAAAGAACACCATGTACATTAACATAATACCTCAATTTTAAACAAACTGTTTACTTCAATATTATAAAACTTACATAATAAACAAACTAGTATAAAAAAACTATTCACAATGTGGTTCCTGCCATGCAAAGAGTGCCGCCCATCCAGCCCAATCCAAAACCTAATTAAAATATTCCAAATTTAGTGTTACCGGATGATAATCAAGAAGTTTAAAACTTTGAAATTTAACGTTCCATAAATTCTGGTGGCACTTTTTGCAGGATAGGAAGCAGGTCTCTGAAAAACATCTCATCCTCAGTCAGAGCTGGTGGTGAGGAGGTGGTCTCCTGAAGGTCTGTAGGATAAGCTGCTCCACCTCTCTTGGAGAGCCTTGGCTGGACCTCTTCTTTGCTCTTTTTCCTTCAAAATAAACAAACTTTATATATATACATATAAAATAGCTTATCAAGTCACTGTTACTTAAATAAGATCATAGATATATTTTAATTAAACATTAAATGAGGTAATGATCAACATTGTCATCACTGATATACCAAGCATTTATAGATACATTTTATTTATAACAGAATGCAAAACAACTTCTGTCATGTTCATATCAGATGGTTTGGCTGCACTTGTTTCTGCAGGATATGCTGCTGCAGCATCATTATCATCATCATCATCTTCTCCTGCTCCCTGAGCACTATCTGTTCCCCCTCCCTGTCCTTCTCCATCACTCATCTGATTGTTTACCTCTGAGTGACAGCAAACACAATATATGAAACACATTACTATACATTTTAAATCACTATACTAGATTTAGATCCCCCACTAGAAGAAGCCCTGTGATACATAAAGGCCTGAATATTAACCTGGTATATATTTCTATATGTCTGCACTGATAAACAAACCTCCAGTCTCTGATGGTTGACCATACACTGTGGTCCTGTCTTCCTCAACCCTCTACCCCATGTTGCTGCTTGTCTCTCGCGGTGAAACAAAGGGGTCGATGAAGGACATGACCACAGGGTATTTCCACCGTTTAGATGTTCCTGCAGCTGACCCACCACGGTTCTACTGACTTTTTTTTCCTCTCATAACCCATAAGTGAAAATAGCTGGTGTTAGCGGCTAATGCTATCATTAGCTAATGCTATCCTCACTCACTGCCGATTTTCAAAGATGAAAACTACAGAGAGAACATTTACCTGCTGCTCCACCTCCTCGCTGATTCTCCTCCACGCCAAATCCTTCCTGGTCCCGGTTAAAATAACAGGCTCCCGGTGGTCACACACCGCTACGATTAGCTTCTCCTCAATGGTTGAACGGGTGAAAATACTGGTTTCCGTGTTGCCTGCCTGACGTCATTGCCAACAAGGACTCTGATTGGCTTTCGCGCCTGCGCGTCATGCGAAACTGCCGCTGGAGTTCAATATTTTCAACTCAAGCGAACGGCGAACAACGCGAAAATCGGGAGCGCGCTTGCCGCAGCATTCGCGTTCAACGCGCGAAACAGTTCGCGCCGCCCCACCGGCGAATAATTCGCCTCCCAGCGCGTCTTTCACGTTCTCACTAATTAGTACAGCCAAAAATACGGCAATAGTTCACCATTTCCTCTCAAAATTTGGGATTTGCTCATTTGTGTGCTGTTTGTAAACCGGCTGCTTACCTACAAAATGGCAACTTCCGGGTTGATGCCTGGATTGATGATGTGCCGTGAAAACCCTCTATTGTCCATGTTTGGAGAGGATAATTTGAACATGTTTCATATGACTGTGTTTCCTTCTGTTAGATATTAATACATGTTGTGATATGTTGTCAAGGTGAGGTTAATACTATTGAAATGTCTACAAGAAGGCAGCATGGCTGCATTATTCTGTTATTAGTGTGGATTTGTCTCCGTTAATTTACGTTATATTGGGGATATAAGTGATCTGTCATTCTGATTATTATTATTCTGTTTATTTGACAGAACCACACACACACACAGATACACAGAGATATAAACACCCAGAAGATAAATAAATAAACTAAAGAATCACCCTGCCTATTCATTGCATTCTGATTCGACTCACACTAACTACTTCATTTTGGCAGTTCCTGCCATTACAATTACATTACTTTTGGATTACTTCCTTGTGTCACATAAAATTATCAAATATGTATTTTTTCTATTTTTGTCGGAAAGTCTTATGTTTACAGTTATTTCATTCTGAAGCTGCTTGGTAGTGACGTCACTTCCCTTTTGAGAGCATCCATCTTCAGTAGTAACACTGTGTTCTAAAGGATGAGGGCCCTCCGTGTGCGTGACTAAGTTAAAGTAAGTTTATTGTTTGCCAAGACTTCAATATCGTTATCTGACTTGTTTAGCGATGTTTACTCCAACGTGTTCTGCTTTCCTTTATTCTTGTGTGTTATAGTGAGGTTAATGCTACGTTCACACCAAACGCGGCTTCTGCGGCACAAGCGAACACATTACATGCAAAGTCAATGACTGAAGATGGATGCTCTCAAAAGGGAAGTGACGTCACTACCAAGCAGCTTCAGAATGAAATAACTGTAAACATAAGACTTTCCGACAAAAATAGAAAAAATACATATTTGATAATTTTATGTGACACAAGGAAGTAATCCAAAAGTAATGTAATTGTAATGGCAGGAACTGCCAAAATGAAGTAGTTAGTGTGAGTCGAATCAGAATGCAATGAATAGGCAGGGTGATTCTTTAGTTTATTTATTTATCTTCTGGGTGTTTATATCTCTGTGTATCTGTGTGTGTGTGTGGTTCTGTCAAATAAACAGAATAATAATAATCAGAATGACAGATCACTTATATCCCCAATATAACGTAAATTAACGGAGACAAATCCACACTAATAACAGAATAATGCAGCCATGCTGCCTTCTTGTAGACATTTCAATAGTATTAACCTCACCTTGACAACATATCACAACATGTATTAATATCTAACAGAAGGAAACACAGTCATATGAAACATGTTCAAATTATCCTCTCCAAACATGGACAATAGAGGGTTTTCACGGCACATCATCAATCCAGGCATCAACCCGGAAGTTGCCATTTTGTAGGTAAGCAGCCGGTTTACAAACAGCACACAAATGAGCAAATCCCAAATTTTGAGAGGAAATGGTGAACTATTGCCGTATTTTTGGCTGTACTAATTAGTGAGAACGTGAAAAACGTGGAGTTTTATAGACTGCCAAAAGTTATAACAGATCAGGGGAGAACAGTGTCTGCATTTTATAGTCAGTAGCTCTACATCAGGAGAGCAGTGACACGAGACTAGCTCACCATTGTTGCACCAGATGTTATTGGTGTAAATGTAAACACAGCCGCCCTCATCTCCTGTCTTGCATTTAAATTCAGTTTAAGGTAGTCCAGTTTGTTCCCCAGGGAACGGACATTAGAACGCAGGATGGAAGTGTAACGCTATGATAAATGAGATGTGTTACACAGTAGTTGTGTGGTTAATGCTACCCAATGAGATGGCGCAGGGGGCTCTGTGTCCAATGAAGGAGGAGCCAGGGGGAGGTATTAAAAGGCAGCAGGTAATTGGACTGGGGAGAGAAAGAAAAAGAGACTGTCACCTGTTGATCAGGGTGGAGACGCACACCGTGGGTTGTCTGCAT
Organism: Gouania willdenowi; assembly: GCF_900634775.1. Taxonomy (NCBI): domain Eukaryota; kingdom Metazoa; phylum Chordata; class Actinopteri; order Blenniiformes; family Gobiesocidae; genus Gouania; species Gouania willdenowi. Next base: position 33,169,480 of record NC_041048.1, on the reverse strand, counting down.
CCACGCTGACGGGGCGGGATGCGGCTGTTGAGTCGGGACGCGCACGGCAGGGCGCCTGGTGTGCTGATCCGAGGCTGGACGCACGCTGCAGCTCACCTAGTCATCTACGCTGACGGGGCAGGGCGCGGCTGTTGAGCTGTGTCAGGACACGCACGGCAGGGCACCTGATGATCGTTTGACGTGCTGATCCGAGGCTGGACGCACGCCGCAGCTCTCCAGGTGACCCACTGACGTTGCTGAACCAGCACCAGGATGCACGCCGTGGAGCCAACACCAGGACGCCAACCGGCCTCATCAGAGGAGCTCACCTTGCCTTTACTCACCTTGGACCATGAGGTGTTTGTGAGTAATCAAAGTGCACCACCGTATGGGGCCCAACGAATAATACAGAGAAAAAAAACCTTTAATACCCAAGCGGTTGGTGGGGATTGATTCATTTTCTTGATTATATGAACAGTTGAAAAAAAAACCTGAATGATGAATGATTGTCACCTTGTAAAAAGGACACTTTGAGTTTCCTACAGAGAGAAAATAAATGTTTTTTTGTTCTGAGTTATAATTCAGTCTTGGGCCTGGTTTATGAGGTAAACAGAGAACGAGCTAATTCGCCACACTAAGCTAAAACTAAAACTACTGGTTATTTGAGTAACTTATATTTATACTAAGGGTTGCATTTTGGAGGATCCACTGAGACCTTCTCTGTTTTTCACATAAGCAGTAATTGTATCATTCATATGAGTTATATGAATTGAATTGAATTTTTTATTTTTTTTTCCCCTTCTTTTGGGGTGTGCTTAAGAGTTCTGGGTTTAAAATGGATTTTTCCACAGTCATTGAGTTAAGTTTGCAAAAGGCCGTTAAACCCGCTCGAGCTATTTTGCTTAGCAACGTACCCATTGAGACTAGCAGGGAGACTGTAAATAAAGTATTGGGTACCGTTAAAGTGTTTGGTCGTACTAACATATGTGATAGCCGGGGGGATTCCACTGGTACAAAATTGTTCATTTTAGTTGAGACCATTAATCCAGACATAAATTCTGACCTTGTACCTCCTGAAATAGGGATTGAAGTGGAAGCAGGGCCCTGGGTTGTTGATGTTGTAGGGAGTTTAGATCCCTCCTCAGCTAAATTGAAGGGTGATGCATTCAACACAAAACTTTTTAAACTCTTAGAAGAAGAGGGTAGGTCCACTGAAGATGTGCAGGACATTATAGAAAAAATGCACGCTCCAAAACAAGATGTAAATATAGATTTAGTAAATGTGATCAGTAAGCTGGTGGATAAATATAACCAAACACCAATTGATGCACCCAGCTACAGAAAGTTGAGACTCTTTTCTGGAATTAAACCTGTACCTTCTGGTGAGGAAGAAAATGAAGCCTGGATGGAGCAAGCCACACAAATGATTAGTGAATGGCAATGTAATGATGCTGCCAAGAGACAGCGGATAGTAGAAAGTTTAATGGAGTCTGCTGCTGACATTGTTCGGTTTCTTAAAGTAAGCACTCCGACTGCTACCGCCACGGCATATTTAGCTGAAATCGACACAGTTTATGGAACAACAGAAACTGGCATGGACATTTTAACTAAATACAGACACACCTTTCAAAAGAGAGGAGAAAATCTATCTGCTTTTCTGTACCACCTTGATAAACTCCTTCACCATGCTCTTCTTAAAGGTGGGATAACGGCTGCAGAGATGAATCGAGCACGGATGGAACAACTCATTTAAGGTGCACTCACTCACGACACGGTTGCCCTTCGGATAAGAAAGAGTCACACTTTAGAGAACCCTCCCTCCTTCTCTCAACTAATGCAGTAAACACTTTTTTAAAAAAAAGTTTTTACATAAGGCTGACATTACGCTGTTATTATTATGATATCACATCTGTCATTAGTATGAATAAGATGTCATAGTCATTAAATGTCCTTCATTACCCGAACCATTCATTACCCTAACCCTATCCCAAAAATGCCAACATAGCTCCAAAAGTGTCACAATTTAGCAAATGATACTTCATGACCAGTGGAGCTGGTTGATATCACTGATGTCAAAAGTTGGTGGTAGCAAATTCTCTGTGGTGAGAATGTCGGAGTGTAGAAGCTGCCTTTGCCCATTTGTACATTATTTTTAGGGTATTGCTTTACTGTACTATTGCTGTGTTTATTTTTTCTATATTGATTGTTGTGTGTAATGAGGACTATGAGCCGAGAGCAGGGACTAATTGCACACTCCATCCCACTGGAGGTGATTGGATGTCTGAGGACCAGTGACTTCTTTTTAAGCGAGACAGGCATGAAGGATGGAAAAACACACGGATGTGCAGGAGGCACCAGACAGGAGGAGGACGTGGAGACGCACGGAGGAAAAGAGGAAGTCTGACAGCCGTACACAGACGACCGTAGACGACGTGTTTCGGATGCATCACCAGACTAATCAGTTAAGTGCAGGAACGTGAATAGCTGTATCTTGTGTGTGTGCGTGATCCCACTGGATCACACGTGTTCCTGAGGTTGTCTCGTGCGTCAGGCGGGGCCGACGGTGAGGGGATCGCTCCAAGGCATAGATAAGTGTGCGTGGAGGCTACAGGGTGACAGGATTGATGTGGCGTGGGAGGAATCATCCAACGCCTTGAATGAGCTAAAGAGAAGGAAAGTGGATAGCTGTAACTGGCGTGTGTGTGCGTGATCTCACTAGATTGAGCGCTGTACCCAGGCTGTATCGTGCGTCAGGCAGGAGCAACGAGGAGAGGAGCTGAGGCAACAATTGGCGTGCGCAGAGGCGGCCCAGCGACAGGGCTGACCCGGCATGGGAGAAATCATCCAACGCCTTAAAAAAAGCTAAGTGAAGGACCGTACCAGCGGACTGTGGTTGTGCATCTGAACCACGGGGAGTTAAACGCAATGACTGAGGTGTTTTTTTCCCATCCTCCACAGCGGAGGTGGAAGACGGCGCACAACGCACTTCACGGATTACCGATTCCCTTTGATTTTATTCATTATAGACTGATTGAGGAGATGTTGGTTTACCTGTAGTAGTATTTACAAACTTTTTAATCCCCTTTAATTTTAAACGTAGCTATTTAAAATGTATTAAATCAGAACAATAACACTGTGGTTTGTCATTCATTTCTTAACACTTGGTGTCTCTCAGAACCTGACAAGCACATTTGACTTTGTTTCAGTTGGTTTGATTATTACCTGTAACATTATTAAAAGGTTAAAAAGTGAAAAGAATTGGAAACAAACATAGTTTTATTTAAAATGTATCTTGGGTATTGTTAAAATACATACATGTTTAACTAACTTGGAGCATGCATATCCCTAGAAATAGTTGTTACAATAATACACACACAATTTGCTAACAAATTACTGGATGCATTTTTTGGAACAAAGCAGAAAAGTTGAGAGCAGCTTATACAAGCTTGTCAGCTGTCTGAGGTGTTCTCAGATTGTAATGCTGTTCTCGATCTGAGTGGGGTTCAGGTACGTGTAGGGAATTTCAAGCTCAGCATTTCTAGTCTGAATAGCGTCACTGAGAGAGAAAAGCTCAGCTTGAAAATCCAGCTCTATCTGCTTTGGCTCGAGCTCATCAAAGCGCTCCTCCGAGTGGGCTCTGAGCACGACCTGCAAAGTGACAGAAAAATCAGGTAAAAAAGAGAAAGTGTTTAATTTGGGATTTTTACTTAGTTTTACATGCTTCTGAATGGTGAACAAACCATGTCCGAGTACTTCTTTGAGAGGATCAGAGACAAGACTGCAAATCTGGCAGTCTCTCCAATATTTGGGACTGTCTCCAAAATCGTCTCCAGGCTTGACTGCCCCTTGGTGGTTGGAGGAGGTTTGCGAAGCAGGAGTGGACCATTCAGGACCCAGGACAGGTAATCAAACTAAATAATAAAAAAAAACATTTACAAATTTAAATTTAATCTCCCCTTTAGTCTTCTGACAAAATAGGCCCTTGGTAATAATGTAAAGTACTGAACTATTAGCAGAAGTATTACCACAAGTGCAAATTACTTTTATCTGGTTTTAAAGGGTATCTGTAGTAAAAATACAGTGTATATATAGCGAAAAAATGTGTTTCATTTATTACCAAGAAATTAAATATGTGCACCTTTTTATAAAAAAAAAAAGAAAAAATTTAAATGACTTTTTAGAACAAATTTTTACCTTTGGGCATCAGCTATGGAGAGTTGCCATTTTGCGCAGGATGACGTACATTCGTTGATTCCTCTTGCTGTTGCCAAGCAACAGTGTTCTATTGGTCTACAGTTTCTGAACAATGGAGCTGCATGTAAAAACCTTTTTTTTTGCATCTCCAAGCCAAATAACGACACTAAGTCAGAGTTAGCCAGACGTTGGCTTCATAGTATTGGTACGGAATATTTCTAATACATTAAACACATTTTTGGTTATATGCAATTTTACAACAAGTACCCTTTACATCTAATATTAGATATAAAAAATACTTTATTAATATGTTCTAACCTGTCCATTATTGACTGCAGCATGTTGGGCTGTCACCGTGAAGATTACCATGGTGAGAAACTTGACAAGGTCTATGACTTTAGTGAAATCAGAAGGAATTCCTGTAACCATGACAACCAAGGTGAAAAAAAGTCACATTTGGAGCAGCTGTATGGTGTTACAAACCAAATCGCAGCATTTGAAACAAACCAGAATGCTTGTTTCCCAGGAAGCCATGAGTGAACACCTCCTGAATCCATCCCTGAAGCTCCCTGTCCTTACTCACGTCACCGTCAGAGGGATAGTAGTACTGCATCATTTTTTCCACGTAGCTAGACAACGAGAGTGACATGTTAATTCATTAGAAATGTCATATATTAGAGGCCTGATTTTGACAATAACTAAGGCTCATCGTGGTGGCGATATCAATGAAGAGTAATCTGGGCGGCTCGGCCAGTGCTCCAGGGTGCGGGTGGGGTGTTGCCTTGGTGCCCTGGGCGGCCGGGCTGCTGCAGGAACTGCCTCTGTTCTGGTTCCCTCTGGCCTGGGGTCCGGCCTCTGCTGACTCTGGACCCTGCCACCAGTGGGCGCCCGCTGGCTGTCTGTCCGGCGCGGTGCTAGTCGCCTCCTGGGTGTAGGCCTCTGCTCCTCTGCTGGGGTTCGCGGGGAGCTCTCTGGGCCATCCCCTGTGGGGTTGGGTGGGTGGTTTGCTGGCCGGGTGCCTCGGGGTGGGGGGTTGGGTTGGCGGTTGACTCCCTTTTCCTCTCTTCCCTTCCCTCTCACCTAGATTTAACACTGCCCTATTTTTTATATTCTCCCTTCATTAAAGTTTTTCTTGCCCTTCCTTAGAGAGGCCTGGTGATGGTCACAATTATGCAGTAAAATAAATTCCTTTATTTAATTGCAATAACAACGCGAGAAGATTGCTCTACATATAGTGTTGACCTTCGACAGCATGTGCAGACACGGTGAAAAGCAAAAAATAAAAATGTCATATTATTCGGTTTGATTGGAGGTGCTCGTTTTTTGAAAATAAACAAACCTGTTGATGATGTTCCACAGCTTCAGTCCATCATCTCTGTAGTAGTAGTTGGGGATGGACTCCAGCCCTCGTGCAGATATGTTGTCAGGCAGGCAGAGTGAGCTGTAGGTTGTTTCAGAGAGACCTCGTCTGATAAGCTCCATCGATCCCTCATTTCCAAGAGTACTCTGTTAGTTATAGTTGGAACAAAGTTATTTAAATATATATAATTTTAGAACAAATTATACTAAGATATATATGTATTTTATAGATATCAAAAAATGTGTTTAAAAGTCAGACAATTTCAAAAGCTCCTTCAGTTCCAAGCAAAGTAATGCGGCCCAGAGTGTTGATAGGCAGAGTGTATTCAAAGTGTGGGATCAGCAGCTGTAGAGACAAGTGTAACACACACACACACACACACAAAACAGATGAAAGTTAAGTCCCCACCAGCTCTAACAGGTTCTTAATACCAACTCACATGTCACTTGAAATTAAGATTTTGAACTCAATTAGAGTTAGTTGGTTAAATAAAGAATGATCATAATAATCCATCATCTGTGTGATTCTACCTTGTAAAGAGGGTGAATTGGATGAAAGTTACGGAGAGCAGCAACAGTAAAGACCTCTGCCAGGAAGTGTGTCCCCATGAGGTGAACCACTAACTCAAATTCCAGTGCATGAGCGCTTTTGACAAATAACTTGGCTAACAGCCAGTCCGTCTCAGAGTCACTTGGTAAGAAGATAGGATTCTGCTCAGAAGGTTGTTGATTCAGCTGGAAGACAAAATGATCCATTTAAATTAGTGTGATGATAATTCAAGTTTCTGTGTCAGTTTGAGTAAATGACAACACATTTTTATGAACACCAATAGCTGTGTATAAAGAGCAGACCAAAACCAGTCAATCATATTTTTTTTCAAGTGACAATTATATTTGCAGGTACCTGCATGTTTGTAAGTGTGATTAAAAGTGTGTGCTAAGGTTGATTTCTTTGATTTTCTAGGATCATGGTCATGCAATTATTTGGGTCGTGACTTGAAAAAAATCATTAAAAACAAATAGATGAGGGCTGTTACAACCTGAAACAGAAAACTTGGCAGATTGACAATGACAAGAGTGGCCTGGACCGCGCACTAGTGAGAAGTCTATGGTCCCATACATTTGCTAGAAGAAATAATAATAATAATAATAATAATAATAATAATAATAATAATAATAATAATAATAATAATAATAATGATAATAATAATAATAATAATAATAATAATAATAATAATAATTGGGGTGAATAAATCGCTCTCCTCCGGGTGGTTGCCATGGTTAGTTTGTGTTATCGTTGCTCAATTGATGATGGCTTTTTTTCGCGCTCATGCACTTAAGTAACCCAAGATTTACATACTCTGAGTTGATTGACCCACTTCATACCAGCTGTAATGGAATCACATACCCAGAGTTTCCCCATGGCGTGGCATGTTGACCCAGCATTTATGAATAGAGTTTGTCAAACATCCTTTCTGAAATACACCCCTGGTGTGGTATGAGATGGTAACTGCATGCTTGGCATTAAGGCCCTAAGTCAAACTGGTTGTGCAAGAACCGTAATCTGTTAGTAAGTAATTTATTTAGAAGTAATTTATTTAGAAGTAATTTATTTAGAAGTAATTTATTTAGAAGTAATTTATTTAGAAATTTATTATGATGTTACAACAGGTGCAACATCATAATAAAATAATGAAACATGGGTGCATTTACATCACAGGAGCAGCATCATAAAAGGATTGTAAAAAATCAAAATCCAGTTAACTTAAAGCTTTTCTGAAAAGTTTTCAACAGTTAAGCTCCCAGAGAGACTGGTGCAGGTTATTCCAGAGTCTGGGGGCCACAGCCTGGAACGCCAGGTCTCCTCGGTTTTAAATTTAGTTTTTGGGATCTTAAGGAGACCCTGGCCTGAAGACCGAAGGCTGCGCCCTGAAGTGTAGGGGCACAAGTCAAAGATATATTGAGGGGCTTGGCCATGTAACGCTCGGAAAGTAAGAGCTAAGATTTTATACTCTATGCAAAACTTGACTGGAAGCCAGTGCAGAGTAGAAAGAATGGGGATAATGTGGGATGTTATGGGAGCACCAGTTAAAAGTCTGGCAGCAGCATTTTGTATGATCTAGAGTCTGTTTAGGGTCGACTTATTAAAACAGATGAAAACAGAATTACAGTAGTCAAAGCGGGATGATATAAACGCGTGTACAGGTATAACCAGTTCCAGATCTGTTTTTGATAACAAATGCCTCACTTTAGAGATATTTCTCAGGTGGTAAAAACTGTTCTTAGTCAGTTGACGACAATCTTTGTGCTTGATTAAACACAACCCCAAGGTTTCTGAGGCTGGTTTGGTGTCTCCTCCACATGACACCAACCTTGAGTGCTGAGACAGTTGATACAGTTGATAATCTTATGGATGAGTTTAATACAAAAGTCTATAATGTCATAGATGTGGTGGCTCCAATCAAAACTAAGAGAAAACCAAACACACAAAAAACACCTTGGAGGAGGACTGAGATAATGCAGAATTTGAAATCTGACTGTAGAAGAGCTGAGTATAAATGGAGATCAACAAAACTCCAAATTCATCTAGAACTATACAAAATAAGTCTGCGAAAATTCAATGATGGCTTGTTCAAAGCAAGGTAGCAATACTTTTCTGAAAATATTGTCAAAAATGTCAACAACTCACACGTTGTTTTCTGTAATTGAAAGCTCACAACCCCCCAGATCAGATTGCCCCTGAATTACTGTCAGCTGGAAAATGCAATGAATTTGCTGTTTATTTCAATGAAAAAATACAATTGATAAGGTCAAACATCAAAACAAACCAGCAAAATAACAAAAAGCTTGAACAGCTTCAACCACTGAGGAATGAGTCAATTACAATGTTAGAGTTTATTACAGTGAACCCAAAAACAATAGAGGAAACTGTTCAGCAGCTGAATCCATCAACATGTTGCCTTGACACAATACCCTCAAACTTCATTAAAACTGTTGTAAGTCATTTGTTACTGATTTGTGTCAGATAATTGACTACTCATTCCAATCAGGCACCGTACCAAAATCCTTGAAAGTAGCTGTTGTGAAACCTCTGTTAATAAAGAGAACACTGGATGCCTCTATACTGGCTAACTATAGCTCAATCAGCAACCTCCCATTCATGGCCAAGATCATTGAGAAGGTGGTCTTCAACCAACTGAGTCAATTCTTAACATCCAACAAAATATTTGATACATTTCAGTCAGGCTTTCGTTCTCATCACAGCACAGAAAATGCTCAAAGTGATCAATGACATAAGGTTGAACACTGATTCAGGAAAAGCATCTGTTCTCATTCTATTGGATCTAAGTGCTGCATTTGACACTGTAGATCATACAATTTTGTTGCACAGATTGCAAGCATGGGTTGGACTAAATGGAAAAGTAATCCAATGGTTTAAGTCATACTTGAAGGAGCAAAGTTATTTTGTAAGTATTGGAAACTTTGAATCTGAATCGGTTTAGCCTTTATATGCTTCCTTTAGAACACTTTTTACAGAACTGTAAGGTTGATTATCAGAGCTACGCAGATGACACACAACTATATCTATCACTGAACCCAGATGACTATGGTCCCATTAAGGTGTTGTGTGACTGCTTGGAAAAAGCAAACTGCTGGATGAGTGAAAACTTTCTTCAACTAAATAATGACAAGATGGAGGTGATTGTCTTTGGTAACAAGTAAAAGAGGACTGCTGTCAGCAAGTATCTTGAGTCTTGACCTTTAAAAGCTAAAGACCAAGTAAAAAACCTTGGTGTTCTGATTGACTCAGATCTTACATTCAGCAGTCAGATCAAATCTATCACAAAAACAGCCTTCTACCACCTAAAAAACATCTCTAGAGTGAAAGGTTTAATGACTCAGAAAGATCAGGAGAAACTGGTCCATGCTTTTATCTCCAGCAGACTGGACTATTGTAATGGTCTTCTGACAGGAATCCCCCAAAAGAGCATCAAACAGCTACAGCTGGTTCAGAACGCTGCAGCTCGGGTCTTAACCAGAACAAAGGGGTCAGAGCACATTACTCCAGTTTTAAAGTCTTTACACTGGCTCCCAGTCAGCCTCAGAATAGACTTTAAAGTTCTGCTGCTGGTGTATAAATCTGTGAATGGGTCCAGAATACATCAGTGACATGTTAGTCAGGTATGAACCCAGTAGGTCTCTCAGATCTATGGACACAGGTCAGATAGTGGAGCCCAGAGTTCACAGTAAACATAGCGATGCTGCATTTAGTTGTTATTCTGCAAAGAAGTGGAACAAACTGCCAGCAGAGCTGAAGTCAGCATCCAATGTGAACATTTTTAAATCAAAGTTAAAGACACTTTTTTTCTCTACTGCATATGATTGAGAGGGAGATTTTTGGTCATGTTGTTGATTTAATGTGTTTTGATGATTTGAATTGATTTTACTGATTAAATGTTCTCATTGATTTTAAGCTGTTGAATGTTTTATCATGTAAAGCACATTGAGTTGCCTTGTGTATGAAATGTGCTATACAAATAAATTTGGCTTGCCTTGACTTGCCTTTTAACAGATGAGCCCAGATCACCAAGGGAGTTTTTAATCAGAGGGACCTTTTTATCAGGAGCGATGATCAGAGTTTCTGTTTTGTTTGAATTTATCTGGAGATAATTTGATGACGACCAGTTTTTGATACAGGATGTACAATTTAAGAACTCAGATACAAAGTGAAACTCTGAGTCATTAAAGGAGCAGTACAACTGGATATCGTCAGCATAAAAATGATAAGACACATTTTGAAAACCATATATTAACAGACCAAGAGGCATCAGGTACAATAAAAACAAAGCAGACCCAGAACAGAGCCCTGGGCAACTCCACATGACAGGTTGGACATTTTTTTTTTTTTTTTTTCTCACCTTGTCTGCACATGCTGTTGAAGGTTAACACTACAAGAAGTGCAATCTTTTAACAGCAATGCATATTTTATTATTGCAATTAAATAAATGAATTTATTTCATTGCATAATTGTGACCATCACCAGCCCTCCCTAGGGAAGGGTAAATACTTTATTAAAGGGAGGATGTAAAAAAGAGAGGGCAGTGTTACACCAGGGGGGGGGGGGGGGGGGGGGGGGGGGGGGTTAACAGGGAGGAGGGATACAAGATAGGAAAACGAATGGGTGGGGAATAGTCAATAAGTTTCAAGTGATGTGATGTGAAATTGTGGTTGTGTATATTGTGCTTATTGTTGTGTTATCAAGCCAGTCTGGTGACCAGTGTGCGGCTTAGGAATAATGGTGGTGGCTGTGAGCAGAGGAGGAAGTGAGTGGAAGTTACATAAAACAGGTATTTGGGAACAACGTGTCTATGGTTGAGCCCAGTATGAGTGTTATCCCACAGCCCGAGGCCAGTGCGTCCATGACAAATGTGATTCCAAGAGCCGCTACTGCAAAACCCATGAGCCGCCCCCGGGCCCGAAGAAGCAGTCGGGCCAGCAGAAAGAGCGAGAGATCTAGGGGCCCCCGGCGACCACCCCACGGCCAAGCAGCCCCCCGAACGCCCCCAAGGTCCCAAGCCGAGAGGCTGCCATTGCCCCCCCCATACACACCCGAAAAGCCCCCAAGGAGCCAAGGACCCAGCGCACCACGCCACCGACTCCAACCCCCAACCCCCAGGCCCCCCAGCCCCCCACCCCCCCACCACCACCCACACCCCCGCGCCCAGCCCCCCGAGGGGAGGGCCCAGAGAGCCCCCCGCCCGAGACCCCAGCGGAGGAGCCAAAGCCCACGCCCAGCAGACGACCAGAGCCACGCCGAAGCCCAGAGCCAGCAGGGACCCGACCCCAGGCCAGGAGGACCCGGAATGGATGCAGCACCAGGAGCAGCCCACCCAGGGCGAACGACCACACCCCAAGCCGCATAAGGCACCAGGGGGCCGCTGGGGGTCCCCCCGCCGGTCCCCAGGCACCCCAACCTAGCCCCCCCGGGCGCCCCAGATGCTGATGCCGCCCGCGCCACGAGCTTCAGTTCTTTAAAGCCAGGGCCCCCTCCAGAGGCCAAGCCAGACCGCCCCGCCGGGATGTGGCCCCCTAATCTGGCCCCTAGGTTGGACATTTTGGACATTACATCGTTAATAGCAACATTAAAAGTTCTTAATTTATATAAGAAGTGAACCACTGAAGAACAGCACCAGAAAACCCTATCTCAGATTTGAGTTGATCAACTAGTATACTGTGACCTACAGTGTCAAAGGCAGCTGTCAGATCAAGTAAAACCAAAAAAGCTTGTTTGGAGCTTGTTTCCTTGTTTTACTACAAACTATCTTTTTAATGGGTTAGTAATTTACCTGTATTGCAATTGGCATCAGCTTGTTTTTAGGATTCATGTAAAACAAGCACATGCTGGCAGGCATCTGCAGAGGCTCCTCACCACACATCCTGGTCGGTATTTTATCCATGATCTTATAATCACAAATGAATATGTTCCCTTTCTGTCAATCACAAAACCGAGAGCAAAAATTAAGTTTTTGTAATAATCACTAAGCCCTTTGGTACAAAATGTTTGTATTTTTGTTTTATTTTGTTGTTGTTTTTTAAAGATATTTTTTTATTATATTTCAAACCTCAATTTCCTCATCCAAAGAGCATCCTGTTCCCAGAATAGGCTTCACCATCTCATCAGTGACTGGAAAGTTAGGTGGAAGTTTTGAGCACTTCTTGATCGCACATGGGTTTGTCCCATTCAGAAACTGGTATCCAAAGAAGTCATCGTCCTTCCAATGCTTTGCTACATACTCTGAAAAAGAAAACACCAAATTTTTCACTATTCTTTGGCAAGCAAGGGCTGATTTTTGTTTTAAGAGTATAACTTGAAAAATACGTAAAATGACAATTCAAACAGCAGAGCAGTTATTTGCAAATATCTGTTAGAACAATGTGTAAAACAAAACGTGAACACAAGGATAGAAGACAAATATTTCTTTTAGAGATATGAAATTATCCAATTTAGTGGGACAGTTTTATAATGTACCAGAAATTGTTGTCTTTTGAATGCAGAAAATGTCATTCATGTCCTCAATTTTTCCCCATTGTTCGGTGGAGCCAAGCATCCCCTTGAACATCAATGCAATAGCACTGAAAAGACAAAATAGTAAATAAAGCACAGTGAAAAAACAGTTGTTTATTTTATGGAGAAATGACTGACTCACACTCGTGCTTCACTGTATTTCATCTCAAATGTTCTGGTCAGAGAGAATTGTTCTTCAGCAGGGAGCTCAGACACGTGCATGAATTGAAGGTGGTGTGGTATTTTTGGATCAGTAATTGTCCACCTACAGAAGTATAAACCAAACTAAATATTTCATGACATTTTTGGCTTATGTATACAAACAAGTTATGGAGGCATACTGCACATATGCCAACCCACCTGTACAAGTTCTTTCTCATCATTAGGTCTTTTTTGCGGCTGTAGATCAGCTTCGGGTGGACATCCTCAAAGTTTTTTCTCGCTGTGAGTAAAAAAAAGCATTAGTCAGAGTTGAAGTCAACAAACCTTTTATGTTTTGTTCCTGCTGCTTTAAATTGATATTAACTCTGTGATGAATTCAGTTGGAAACTTAAAAATCACCTTTCCCTCCTCTGAGTTCCACCAGCTCTCCGTTGGAGATCCATCTGTAGCAGGGGAAAAGGAGCTCTCCTTCTGGAGTCGTCACCACTATTTTTGAGCAGAACCACTGATTCTCAGGGAGAAACAGAAAGGAATGTTTCTCCAGACGGACCAACAGAAGTTCTCCCAGTGACAGTTTGGGTTTTATGGAGTAAGTTTGAGTCTGGGAATAGTTAGGATAGAAGGTGAAGTTAATTTCTCATATTTTACTGCATTAATTGATTGTATTATTCAAACACAAATAGGTGTTTGATCATTTACAATGTGCAATTAAACCAGAGGTGGTCAACTTTTATCACAAAGGGGGCCACAAAAATGTGATTTTCTGATCCGAGGGTCACGTTATCAACATGTGTGTTTCTGTCATTTTTGTTGTTGTTTTATGGGCATTTATATCATTTTATGTCTTCTTGTATTATTGTTTCATGTATTTTTGTTGTTTTGTGTGTTTTATGTATTTTTTGTTGTTTTTTTTACATTGAGTGTAGTTAATTTGCATATTCTTGTTCTCATTTTGTATATTTTTGTTGTTTTGTGTGTTATGAGTCACTCTGTGTTTTGTAGTCAATGTAGTGTATTGTTATTAATTTTATTGTATTTTTTTCTAATTTTGTAATTTAGTGCTTTTTTGCTATTTCCTCCTCTGCATATATTTTTGTCATTTTGGGTGTTTCTAGAGTCATTTTGTGCATTAAATTTGGGGTCCACACAAAATTAGACCGCCTGTTGCTCATTCCTCTTTCTTGTAAACACTTCACTTAGTTAAAGCCGCTTTAAATTAATCCGTATCATTTTGCGCATGTGCAACTTGCGGTGATGACGCGCTGGTGACGACATAATCCATAATGGTTAAGGACGCTGGGCTTGAAATCAGAGGGTTGCCGGTTCAAGCCTCACCTGGGCCATCACTGTGGGATGATGAGCAAGTCCCTTAACCCCGAACTGCTCCCCAGGCGCCGTAAAATGGCTACCGACTGCTCCCCAGGGATGGGTTAAATTGCAGAGGACAAATTTCATATATGTGGAACAATATACAGTATATGACCAATAAAGGCAAAAGCCCAATTTAATTTTAATTTAAAAGACATGGATATAACGAAAAGAGTGGATGGACGGAGGCATAAACATGCAGACTTTCACACGGACTTATTAAACACACACGGATCTCGGTATACGGAACAGGCTTCACCGGACGGCTGGCACTAGGACCCCGAGGCAAAGTAAATGCGTCCCCGTACTGCATTCGCAGGCTGTAATATCACCAGTTTATCATATTACCTGTTGTTAGAGCTACTATCTTTACCAGGGAGCAACTATTTATTCCTGGTGATTGTTTTCCAAAGTTTTACTGGGCTTTTTACCGGTGATTAGTTCCTATCTCTCTTACGCTCCACCGTCCAAACTGAACCCGTGTGTTATTGTCGAGCTGCTGCTTCAAAACTACAATCAAAATAAAGGTGAAAACAGTTCTCATGTGTCGTCTTCTGTGTTATAGCTGACAATAAAAGGTTTGTAATGTGTTTTTCCCGATAGACGTGATACGTCATGTTCTCCCCCTGTCCAATCAGAGCCTTTTCAACGTTTTCCATGTAAACCTCATTCGGGAATTACCATTTCCATGTAAACACGAAGCAGAACACTTTAATTCCGAATGATTTAAATCGGAATAAATAATTCCAAATTAAAAAAAATAATGTAACCGTGGCCATTATCAGAATGTCCCTTTTCTCAATTGAAAGCCAACATCAGTTCAAATTCGAGTCACAGATAAATGAATAGATTGTGGTAAATGAAATTAACTTGCCGTTCCAGTTACAAAGTCAGGGCCCCAGTTGTTCAACTCCGTCCGCTCACTCTGTCCTTCTGTCCCAATCAAAGTGACATAAATGTGATCCATGGTTCCTGCATATGTCATGCTGCCCGTGGTCACAGCTAGTTTGTATTCAGCCATTTTTCTTGAGAGAAACAAGCTGAAAACAATAAAGTATAAATGTTGGAAAAAGTAAGACAGAGATTATAAATTAATATAATATATAGTGTGAGGAGGAGCAAAACAAGCAAGACAGGTTTCACTAACCAGTGTACAATGATTTTGAACCTTACAGACTTACAGACTTTCCACTCATTGGTATATCTTTTGAAAAACTTCAATGACTCTTTGTGGAATTTAATCTTTTTTTTTGTCTAAGCCAAGGGTTGGCAACTTTTGGCTCTGGAGCCATTTGTGGCTCCTTTGCCCTTCCCCTGTGGCTTAGTGACCAATCACCATACCCCTCTGAGTATGCTATTAAGCTAATTAAAAACTAGTGGCTAATTTTATTAAAAATTACAGGTTTTCCTCTTCACATGAGGTTTTCGATACCTGATCTAAATGTAAAACATGAAAACAGCATCTTCAAACAAATAAAACACACATGAAATGTAAGTGGGAGTTGACCCAGACTATAAGCACTCACTTTTCACTAAAGTAATGACTAAGAAATTATGAAGACTGACACATTCTATAGTCCTACCTGTCGCAGTTTGAGATATATGATTTGATCCAAGAATCAGAGAGGAGGCGGCAGGGGGGATTTCAACACAAAGACTATTTCATTATCAACCTCCAAAACAACAAGAGCTCGGAGAGCGCAAACCCCTGCCAAGTTTAGAAGCGCAAAGTCACCAGCCAAATTTGAACCCTTCTTTCTTTTGACATTGTCTATTAGTTTACTAAATGTTATTTAAATCCATCCACAGTTTCTCACAGCAGAAATACTGACAGACTGTAAAACAGAACAAAAGAGATTAGCAATAAAAAAAAATCACTAAAAAGATGAACTGAAAGAGAAGCCCACATGGGGCTTCAACTCCATCTAATGGCCATGATAAGTTTCTTTGTAAATGTATTTATCCTACAGGTAATAAAGGCACAAATTCCAAATTCTGCTTCCGTATTCTCTATCAATAATTTTGAGGCGAGCTGAGATTGATAAAAAGTTTCTACAATATGGACCATATCTTCCAATTGCTTTCTTTACACAGATGTATCAACTAAACACTGGAAAACTGAAAATCACGAATCTGTAAATGTTTAAAAAAATGAGAAATGAAAAGTACCAAATCAAATAAAGACAAAAAACTGACTGAGTTACTTTATTTTTGGCATAAGAAACGAGATCCTCACTTTGTGATTTATTAGTCGCACGTAGAATCTTTTTACTATACCAATGCTGATACTGATACATTTTCCCCTGAAAGGTTTTGACTTTAAAAGTGATTTTATTTAAAATTTCTTAATACAGTATAAGCATTGAAGAAAATAACTGCAAAATTTTACTTTTTCATTTTTTTTTTTTTTTTTTTTTTGCAGTTCTTTCTAATTTGTGACAAAATAAATGCTTTTACCTCAAAACATATATGAACTTACTCAAATAAAGTGACAAAACCAGATTAGCACATTATTTCATAATTCACTATTTCACAATTTTCATAATATTAAACAGCATCTTTACCTTCTCGCACTGAATCCAATTGACACATCACCGTATTAAATACAATTTTAAAATATTCTACTATTGGCCCATTAGTCATCAGTACAATAATTATAATGCTTCCTACTTTAGTGCACGTAAAGCATTTAAAAGTTATTTTCATACTTGCTTTACTATCAAGAAATGACAAGCATTTCATTCATAGGCCTGTAATCAATAAATGGTGCCAAATAAAGGACTTTTGCTGTCGAACATGCATTTTCGGAAACCAGACGTCATCGTTTGGTACAAAAACAAAGACCGTTTCTTTTCCCTGTGCAGACTGGATAAGAAAGGACAATGAATGACCATCCAAACAGATGTTCTTCGGCCGCTCGCATGCCTCTAGCACCAGAGAGAAAGAGCGTGTATGTTCACTGTGGAGGGGCGGTACTAGCAGCAGGCACTTCCTGGAGTGGACGGTTCAGAATTCTAGTGACGAGAGCAGGATGCAGGAAGGAAGCCCAATAATACTTTGAGGGTGTTTTTGATAAGGAATTAACGTTGTAACAAGGTTAAAATATTTTTGACTGAGTTTAATAGGTTAGAAAAGACTGATCCACAACCTAATGTATTCGTCCCGTTGACACCTTGAGAGCTTGAGAGTGGAGGATTCTTCTTCTTTTTTTTAATTTCCAGCAGACTTGATGTCTCAAAGGGGCATTGCCTCTTGGTGGTGGCAGAAAAAGCTTGCAAATTCTACATATGGCCCCTTTAAAGTCTCATGTTGAAGTGAAGCCAAAAAAAAAAAAAACATTTAAAAGGATTCTGCCAGTGGCAGCTGGCCAATAGAAGGCGCTAGGGCGCCACCCCACCACTCACCACGTTCTTTTGAGTAAGTCATAAAAAATAATAAAAATTAACAATGAACCACTAAGCAAATATATATCTGTATTTATATAATCAGAATAAATAATATATAGATAATGATTATGTGTAAAGTTGTTTTGTTCAACTGTGTCTGATTGGTGATGTGTTTCATCCTTGGGGGGCAAAAACCTTTACAGTCCACTTTTGTTAAAAGTTGTGCATGTGCAGTGACTCCTCTTCAATACGAGTCAATGGAGTGTCTCTCGTCATAACGTGACTTTGACAGGTGAAGCCGTGGGACAGTAGAAGGAGAAGCAAAATGAAGAAAGAGAAATTAAATAATTTTGCTTTCCCATGCCTACCTGCCGACCCAGCAAGGATAAAGACAGGTAGGACCCATTTAAAACACTTTTCAGAGAAGGCAAAGAAACATGAATAAACTAGAAACAAACTAAATGTGGCAATTTCAAATCTCGAATATGTTCATATTTTGTAAACTATAGGCTTAAATTAAATTTTGTCAGGTCTAAATTATGTATATTCATTTATCACTTCCTTTGTCGCCCCCCTTTTTATTTAATTACTTGTTAAACTAACTAAATGAAAAAAAGATAAAATCTGAAAAACAAAATAAAAAAACAAAACAAAACAAATTAAATTTCAAAAGGTATAATAACCCTGAGACAAACTCACTCACTTGTATATACCAGAGTTTCCTCTAGCCGTACTCGATGGCACTACAGGGGGTTCTTAAGAGAGAGAGAAGAAGGAAAATGAAAGCATTACAAATATGGGGTTTTATAATGTTTATTTTTAGTTCAAAATGATAATAATACTAAATATTACCAGAAATTCACAAAATGACAACAAAAATACCAAATAAAAGAAAAATATACTGAATAATAAAAAGAATAGACAACCAACAACAAAATATGCAAAATGACACCAAAAGCACACGCTAAGAGTGAAAAATACTTACTATTACCAGCAACACACAAAATGACAACAAAAACACACTGTATAAGTGAAAAACAAAACAAAAAACAACCAAACAACACCAAAAACACACACACTAACATAGAATAATTGAAATAAAACCAACCACACACAAAAACAAAATACACAAAATAACACAAGAAACCCACAAATTGACACAGAAATGATAGAAATGATACTGATTAGAAAACTAACTGAAAAAACAAAGATCATTCTCCTGGTCCCACATCAGGATGGAGATGACCATAAATGACTAAAAACTATAGAATTAAATATATTCAGGAGGCACTAAATACTGTTTCTTTCACTTATTTACAAAATTAGATTATTTCAAATATGTGTTATCACTCATTCATTTCATCATTATGATCTATAGTTGTTTTTTCACAGAATTCTGAGCAAAATGTGGTAGTTGGACATAAGGGGGTACTTGGATTCATTAATTAGAGAAAGGGGGTACTTGGACCAAAAAAGTTTGATAACCACTGGTATATACTACATTTGTTCTTGCTTGTTTATGGGTTATGTGGCAATAATGTGGCTTAGTTTAAAAGAAGTTCTGTAACTGCAATTTTCTTTACTTATTTGTTCAAAGCTACACAAAATGGTGTATGTCTATTTTGGAGTTGTAACCCCCCCTGGAGAAAAATGTACCCAAACATGGACAAATAACTTAGACACCTTGTTAGTCTTCTTCCAGACATGGAGGGAGATTTATGTTCACAACCACTGTTATATACTGTATATATATGCTGTATAAAACATGGTACTCACAACAGTAGAAGTCGAGACAGGTGCTTCTGGTTCCTCTGTTTGGTTCCTCTGCAAGGTACTGATCTTTCAGCTGGGCAGCTTTTATATCTAAGAAATTGAAAGAGGAGGAAGAAGGAAGCAGGAGAAATCATCTAGAGTTTTCCCATAAAGGTGGGTGAGAGTTAAAGATCTATTTCCTTGACATGCATCTGGCTGCAATCCAACCGCGGCAATCAGAAAACTGTAATTTTCCTCGAAGAAAGATCATAACAGCTTTTGTCCAAGCGTGAAAATTATAGGCAATTTGGGAGAAAAGAGCCTTAGCAGTGACTCAAGACATGGTCAGACAATAGATATTATTTATTTGTATCATTTCCTCTTTTGTTATTATTATTATTATTATTATTATATCTTATTTCATTATTAATATCATTTTTTCCTCTCTTCATCCCTTCCCTTCTGTTTCGCACGCACGCACGCACACACACACACACACACACACACACACACACACACACACACACACACACACACACACACACACACACACACACACACACACACACACACACACACACACACACATACACATACACATACACATACACACACACACACACACACACACACACACACACACACACACATACACACACACACACACAGTTTACTGTACTGTAAGAAATTGTAAATGTTGTTCTCTGGATGTATGCTGTCGGGTTATCACATTGTTGTTTGTTCCAGTCTTTTGTCTTGTAGCAAAAAAAAGTGGCCGGACGACACTGTGTTTGAGTTATTTTCAAGTGAGAGAGGAGTAATAAAATGTAGGACATTTTTGAAGAACCTGATAACCGTAACCAGTGTTGGCCCTTCAGGACCTTCTCTGCTGGCCTAAATAGATTCAGAGTTGCCTTATAATTTCATTTAGATTTTTCCTCATAAGAAAATGAAGATCAGCTTGACTCCTCTTAAAAATCTATCATTACATCCATCACGTTTAGTTTTTAGCCAAATGTATGCCAAACTAAACATGCAAAGCACTCAAATGACTTTAATATTGAATCAGTCGAGGCTAGCGTTAACCACGGCAGACATTACTAATCTTCGCCGCCATCGAATTATTAAGCCACCTAGTGGATGAAGTGACAGGGTTAAGGAATGGTGTTAGTAGACCGCCTAAAGGAGTTAGGGAAAGACCATCATGCTGTTCTGACAATCAGACACACTTCCACTAGGTGACTGAAGGTTAGTGACGTCTGCTGTGGTGATAAAAATTACAAAGTTTCAAAAATAAACTACTAAAAGCACATTTATAACACTTTCCCCTGTGAAGATATTGGCATACATAACATTGTAGGCATACAAATGAACAACTGCACAAAGCATTCTGTTGTGAATTAAATATATTGAATAAAACGTAATGTGGCTAAAACTTCTCTGATAGCTTTTTCTTGAGTGCTCTGTTTTCAGTCATCGTGAATTTTTGTGAACGCTTGTATGAGCAGGTCAATTTAAATGTTATCACCTCAAGGAATTGTGGGTCAACATTATCTGGTCCGGTATTGCTCCTCTCCTTCAACCAACAGTCGTCCAAATTCCACCGGTACCCTGTAGGTCAACAGCACTGATGACAAGCGTTTGGTTTGACATTGGTTGCCCTTCATGATACAACTCTCTGTGGTTGAAGACCAGCACAAGGAAGACATTGGCTTGTGTCCCTCTTAAGGCTGCATTACTTTTTGCAGTGAGTATTGGCTAAAATGCTAAACGTGATGGATGTAATGGAAGATTTTTAAGAGGGGAGTCAAGCTGATCTCCTTCATTTTCTTATGAGAAAAAAATCTAATTGAGATTATGTTGCAACAAAAAAGTTAAAAGTTCCTTCTCGGTATTTCGTGCTGCATTAAAATTGGGTGTGTTTTTTTTTTTATTCTACTTCCTTCTACTTCTCCTGTTAAGTGTTGCATATTGATAACCATTTTTCATTTAACACTAGAAGTCCCACAGAGGTGTCAAATGAACTTTTTACCTATAAAACCCATAGAGGTGTCATTTGACCCAAAGAGAACACAAAAATTATTTATTTTTAATGACAGTGTGGTGTGAGAAATGTGCAAAAGAACAACTGTGATTTGTTTTCAATGGTTTTTATTTAGAAGAATCTCCTTCATCCTCTTATTGAGACTCGTGACATACTTGGCACTGCCACGGTATCTCTCTCCTACATTTGCCACATGTGTATTTGTGGCAATGAACACATCGCACAGTTGCGCGATTGCTCTTGCAGCAATGGTTGATCTGACACTTAGCCCTTTTCCCAGGGCCAGGTGTAGGCGGTTGTTGTTGGCGCAGTTGCTCTTTGAGTGCCTTCTTTTCACTCACATGAGAGTTAGCCAACTCTCTTGCTAGCTGAACCAGGAAGTCCACCCGTCTCTCCTGCACCCCGGTGCATGCTTGATAAAGCAGATGTGCATTGAGTGCCGCCATGTCGATCATGTTGTAGAACACGGCGACTGGCCATCGCCGTGTTCCTGTGCGCACACTGTACTCCCGCACCATCTGGTCCATCACATCCACTCCGCACTTTGTGGTGTTGTATTGGGTGATGGTGTTTGGCTTCCTTTTGATGGTTTCCTCAGTCTCAACCACGCTGTGCATGCTGCTGAGAATGTAGACGGTCTTTTTTCGTTTGGGCGCATACACCGTCAGCGTGGCACCAGTGGTGGAAAACACCTAAAAAAGAAGAAATTGTTGTTATTATAGCGGTTTTAAACACAATGACACACTCAGAGGTGTTGATGGAATAAAAAAGACCAACAACATACCTGAGTGGTGAATTCCTTGCGGTCCATCTTTCTAGTTGACTGAGGAATTTCCCGGCGAATCTTGTTGACTGTCCCGAGGATGGTGGTTTTCCGGCTGAGCAGTCGTCGTGCAAGTGTCAGTGATGTAAAGAAATTGTCCGTGGTGACCGTCCTGCCTTTGTCCATAAATGGTTCCATCAGCTTCATCACCACACTCTCAGAAAGTCTCTCCTCACTGGGACGACTGGGGTCCTTTCCAAGATATGGGAGGACATTGCAGATGTACTTTGTTTTCAAATCACAAGCCACCCAAAACTTTATGCCAAATTTGTCGGGTTTTGTTGCAATGTACTGCAGGAAACAGCAGCGAGTCTTCGATGGGAAAAGCTGTTCATCAATTGTGATGTGTCGACCAGGGTTGTAGCATGTGATGCAGTTGGTAACAAACGATCCCCACACATCCGAAATTGCAGCAAACTTATCTGTCTGCACTCGCTCACTGCGCGTAAACATGTCATCAAATCGTAGGTGACGCATGATGTCTTGGAAACGGTTTCGTGACATAATTCCAGTGATAAGTGGGTTTCCCAGGCATGCTGACCAGCTGTCACGCAGAGATGGAACCTTGGTCACCCCCCTCAAAATAATAACAGAAATAAATGCCATTAGTTCATGGAGGATCATGAACCAGTCCGTCTGCTCCGTTTGCCGTGCATGCTGAATAGTCCATTCTTGAATGGGACGGAGCATGCCAACAGTAATGAAACAGAGGAAGCTCTGAAGGCGACTCCTGATTCTTCTTCTGGCCTTTGCTGTTGGCTCTCCATCTGCAGCGTACGGTTCCATTGGAGTGAAACGGAGAATTGTACCCACATGTTCTTCATGCCACACTGTGCCCTCTTTCGCCGTCTCTGTGGGCTCACTCTCCAACCGAGCTCTCTTTTCCAGATGAGGAGCAGTCGCGTCATCTGCAATGTGAACAAATTCAAATTATTCTTTTCTTCGGTTTTAAATAAAAATAAAGTCAGGAAATGAAAATAGGATGTTTGGGAAATCTAACCTGAAGACAGCTCAGAGTCCGAATCCGAATTTGGCTGAAGGTTTATGTCCTCCCCATCTGAGTCACAAGGGTTTGCATTGTTCAGGATCAATTCCAACGCTTCTTGAGTGGTAAACCTTCTCTGCATTTTGAGTAGAATAAGTGTGGAGTGTCAGCAGGTGGAAGCAGCCAGCTATTTATTCCCCACAGCACAAAAGGCTGCATGACAACATGGTATTCCAGTGGTGTCCAATTCCGGTCCTCGAGGGCCGCTAATCAGCACACCTTATTCAAATGATCATCCAGCTCTGCAGAAGCCTGATAATCATTTGAACCAGGTGTGTTGGAAGAGGTGACTCTGTTTCTTTCAATGTTTGTAGTCTGTGTTTGTTCTCCCCCAGCATCAAGCAGAACGAGTTAATAAACGGGGCATTGTGACTTTAGCTTCCAGGGCACTTCCCCCTAACATTCCAGACTTCCATTGTTAGAGTCAGGCTCTCCCCCCTGCTGATTTCTCAGGTGATTCATTTACAAATTAATAGAGGCAAATTGTAGCCATCAGAGTCGTCAGTTTGGTCCTAGAGTTCATTTGACCCTGCTCTGGGACTTCTGGGGGGATATAGAAATCCCTGGGACTTCTAGTGTTAAGGAACAGGAACAAAACTTAAAAAATCCCTTTGTGTATTGATGCATCTGTTTTTTGTTAAAGTTCCTCATACTTGTCTAAAACTGAATAATAAAACCTTGTTATTGAATTGTGTAAGATAAGTCTTTTGTGTAATTTATGGCAACATTTACTCAAAATTACTCATTTTGTGGGCAATGCTATTTTGAAGATTTCAGCCAAGAGATCGTATATTTGGACTTATATTTGCAAACAATAGTGAAAAAGTACAGAGCCCTGGAGATGACATAGATGTTTTTTGTTTTTTTTTTTTTATTTCGCACTGCGAGACACAGAGACTGGTTCCGGGTCAGAGTTCATCACAATAGCGTCATCCACAGTGTCAGATATTCATCCGTTTATTGATTTTATTTTATTTTTAGTTTGAAATCAAGTTAAAATATAAAGATATTTAGGACTGCTAACCAGCACAACTTTAACTCGAATCATCATCTGGTCTTTGGTGAGAGCAGACGTGTTTTCCTTTGCTCCGATAACACGACCTTGGCTACAGCTGGCTACAGCTGAACAGCCTGAACAGCCTGAAAAACTGGGCCCAAGACTGAAGGAAAATGGTGAAAAAACCGCAGGGAGGCCCTTCAGAACCCAATTCGGGTTTGGAAGAGGTCAAGGAGATGATACGCGAGGGTCTACAAAACCTATCTGCCGAGATAAAGTCGTTGGAAAAGACGCTGGAAAATTCACTGGAAAGACTACAAAGCGAAACAAAGGTACTGAAAGAAAAGAATGAAAGAAATGCTGAAGAGATAAAATTGTTGAACGCGAGGGTTGAACAGCTGGAACAAAAGGAAAGAGAGAAAGATGTCATCATCACAGGCCTAAAGATAAAACCCAGGAGTGACGAAGAAACAAAATCGATTGAACAACAGGTCATTGACTACCTGAAGTCGAAGGACATTGTCCTGAACCCTGACAACATCAACTCCTGCCATCTCCTGCCAAAGAAAAATGATAACAGAGCTGTAAAAATAACCTTCACGAATATAAAATTCAAAGGAGAAATAATCAAGCAAGGAAACAAACTCAAGGGAACGAAGGTGTACATCAATGAAAACCTGACGAAACAAAATGCAAGCATTGCATGGAAAGCACGCCAAATAAAAAAAGAAGGAAAGATAGTGAAGACGTGGTCAAAAAACTGCAGGATTTACATCCAGGAAGAAGAGGACGGAAAACCAGTTCTCATCAAAACGATGGACAACTTGGGAAAATACGAAGGATCCACCTAAACAACAACATTACTGATGGTAATCATGGATAGGGACCCAGATCTATATAAACACTGGAAACAAAACTCAGACTGTGATTATTTTACGGAGACCGAATTAAATGTGGAAACCAAGAGTAAAAAAGGTCTGTCATTTATTCATTTTAATTGCTAGGTGCTGGGGTGATTAAGGATTACATTAAATTTAAATTCAAAGTGTTTATTGTCATATGTGCAGTTAGAAACACGATTTTTTTATATACAATGAAATTACTACCTTGCTTATGAACTAAGATATAATAATGTGTTTATACAAGTTAAATCTAACAGTGGAAAATACAACACTGCCAATAAAACTAACAACAGCAGTTAGAAACACGCTTATGAACTAAGATATATTACATTAAAATACTACTTTGCTTGTGAACTGGGATGTGGTGATGTGTTTATACAAGTTGGATCTGATCCCATCATCAGACAGTGGAAAATACAACACTGCCAATAGAACTAACAACAGCTGGATTACCCTTGATGTAGAGACAAAACAAGGTGACATTGTGGATGAAAAGGGAAAAACCTTCCAAACACCTTCGAAAGAGGAACTATTCTTGAACTGGAGGAATGCTAACAACGTCTGGCAGGGAACAAGGCCAACACAAACAAAGATAGAGGACAACACTGACTACAGATGAGAATACACAAAAAAGGACGTTCAGAAGAAATCAAGAATGTTTTGACCAGAGAGACATGTAAACCCATGTAAATCTGCGATGGTAAAACAGGGGACGGGACCCGGATAAGCAAACTGCTTCTCTCGTCTCCTTTTTCGGCATGTACAAAAAATGTAAAAAAAAAAAAAAAAAAAAGTGAATGTAACCATGTCGGAAAAAAACTGAATAAATAAAAAAAAAAAAAAAAAAAAAAAAAAAAATAGACATTAACATTAACATTAAAATCTTCAAAATAGCATTGCTCACAAAATGAGTAATATTACATGTGTTGAAAGGGTAAATGTTGGCATAAATTACACAAAAGACTTATCTTACACAATTCAGTAACAAGGTTTTATCATTCAGTTTTAGACAAGTATGAGGAAGTCTAACAAAAAACACATTCTTCAATTACATCAATACACAAAGGGATTTTTTTAGTTTTGTTCCTGTTCCTTAAACGAAAGATGGTTATCTATATAAAACCTTCTCGGTATTTCGTGCTGCATTAAAATTGGGTGTGTTTTTTTTTATTCTACTTCCTTCTACTTCTCCTGTTAAGTGTTGCATATTGATAACCATTCATACAATGGATCTCCACCCTGTAAGGCCTCAGTAACCACAAACAAAATAACATCCCAAAGCTTCACACTGCAGAGGGGAACCAGACAAGGCTGTCCACTCTCACCTTTGCTTTTTGCAATATTCGTTGAACCTCTCGCAGCAGCTGTACGTCAGAACTCTGTTATTAAAGGAATCCACTCATCCATCTCAGAACACAAAATTAATCTTTACGCGGATGACATTTTACTCTATTTGGAAGAACCGCAATCCTCTTTAGAGGAAGTATTTAATCTAATAAACAGCTTCTCTAAATTATCAGACTATTCCATTAACTGGACAAAATCATCAATCCTCCCTTTGACAAAAAACTCATGGAATCCTGCACACCAAAATCCACAACACCCCTCCACTACAAATACAATAAAATATCTAGGCTTAAATATATCACTAGGGCTGGGCGATATATCGAATATACTCGATATATCGCAGCTTGTAGTCTGTGCGGTGTTGAAAATGACCATACCGTTAAACTCGCGGACTTTTTTTTTTTTTTTTTTTTTAAATATCTTAGTGGCATTATGCACAAAAGGTGCACTTAAATTTAGTGCTGTTTTGAAATGTCATCTTAATGACAACATGCACAAAAGGGCACTATTTGTTTTAAAATATTGTAGTGGCATTATGTACAAAAAGTGCACTTTAATTTTGTGTTTTGAAATGCCATGTGAGTTGCATCCTGCACTAATGTCTTGTTTTGAAATGTCTCTGTGACAATTTTGCACAGAACGTGCACTTTCTGTTGACAATTTTATGTTTGAGCCACTCACTGTTTAATAAATACAGTTATGTCAACTTTGACTTAGTTGTGATATCCCCTTTTTTGCATGAAAGTTTAAAATTGGCATATATTCCCCCGTGAGGCAGGGTGTCGGGGCCAGAATAGGGGGCCACATCCCGGCGGGGCGGTCTGGCTTGGCCGCTGGAGGGGGCCCTGGCTTTAAAGAACTGAAGCTCGCGGCGCGGGCGGCATCAGCATCTGGGGCCTGGGGGTTGGGGGTTGGAGTCGGTGGCGTGGTGCGCTGGGTCCTTGGCTCCTTGGGGCCTTCTCGGGTGTGTATGGGGGGGCAATGGCAGCCTCTCGGCTTGGGATCTTGGGGGCGTTCGGGGGGCTGCTTGGCCGTGGGGTGGTCGCCGGGGGCCCCTAGATCTCCCGCTCTTTCTGCTGGCCCGACTGCCTTCTTCGGGCCCGGGGGCGGCTCATGGGTTTCGCAGTACCGGTTCTTGGAATCACATTTGTCATGGACGCACTGGCCTCGGGCTGTGGGATAACACTCATACTGGGCTCAACCATAGACACGTTGTTCCCAAATACCTGTTTTATGTAACTTCCACTCACTTTCTCCTCTGCTCACAGCCACCACCATTATTCCTAAGCCGCACACTGGTCACCAGACTGGCTTGATAACACAACAATAAGCACAATATACACAACCACAATTTCACATCACATCACTTGAAACTTATTGACTATTCCCCACCCATTCGTTTTCCTATCTTGTATCCCTCCTCCCTGTTAACTCCCCCCCCAACCCCCCTCACCCTGGTGTAACACTGCCCTCTCTTTTTTACATCCTCCCTTTAATAAAGTATTTCTTACCCTTCCCTAGGGAGGGCTGGTGATGGTCACAATTACGCAATGAAATAAATTCATTTATTTAATTGCAATAATAAAATATGCATTGCTGTTAAAAGATTGCACTTCTTGTAGTGTTAACCTTCAACAGCATGTGCAGACAAGGTAAAAAATAAATAAATAAATAAATAAAATTGGCATATATTAATGCAGTATGATCAAGAATGTTTTAATGTAGACATATAGAATCATCATACTGGTGTGATTTTGTGCATCAAAGTGTTAATTCAAGGGTAATGCAAAATATCGAGATATATATCGTGTATCGTGACATGGCCTAAAAATATCGCGGTATTTATAAAAGGCCATATCGCCCAGCCCTATATATCACCAAACTTAAATGAATTAATTAAACTAAATCATGATCCGATGTTGGACAAAGTCACAGAAGATCTGCGGAGATGGAACAATCTCCTCATCTCACTACTTGGCAGGATAGCCTCAGTTAAAATGAAAATTTTACCAAAAATAAACTACCTGTTCTCAATGATACCACTGAAACCACCAAAACAATGGTTTCAAAGATTAGATTCTACAACTACAAAATTCTATACTAGAAATAAAAAACCTAAAATAAGCCTTTCAACCCTTCAAAAAAACAAAGACGAGGGTGGTTTAGAAGCCCCTAATTTCATGCATTATTACTTAGCAAACCAAATACTATATTTAACAGAATGGCTAAAACCAAAAGAATACCACAACACCTGGCTAGAAATAGAACAGTTAGACTGCAAACACATTAAACTCTCTGATCTCCCTTTTATCACTGCGACCCTCAAACATCACAACTGCTTTAAAAACCCACTAATTGCCTCCACACTGACTGCATGGTGGAAAGGCCTGGACATCACAAATGTCCAATTAAAAACTAGTATACTGTCTCCAATCTGGCACAACCCCGACTTTAAAAATAAAAAAACACCACTCTATCTGAAGACATGGGAAGAGAGTGGAATCACTCATCTCCAAGACCTTTTTGAAAATGACAAGATCAGGTCATATAACAATCTAACCCAAGCATTCGATATAAATAAAAGTAACTTTCTACAGTACTTACAAGTAACAGAGACAATAAAGAAAACTACTCCACTATATATGAAAAAAATCTCAACAAAATCAAAAAAACTCTCAAAAATATACAGAGCGCTCTCGAACACTAACTGTAATTACTTACCAATCGCGAAGTGGGAGGCCGAACTCTCAATCACCCCGAGCACTGATTTCTGGGCAGAAATTTGTTGTAATACTTTTAAGATGACAAAAAACACAAACCTTCAGCTAATTTAATACAAGGTCCTCCACAGATCCCACATTACCCAACAGAAAATGCATAAAATGGGCTTCTCAGCAACAGACATCTGCTCTCAGTGCACCCAGAATACAGCGGATTCCTATTTACATGCCTTATGGCTTTGCTCCCCAGTTCAACACTTTTGGATTCTAATCACTGAAAAACTGTCCTCCATTTTGGACTGCAGGATTCCTTTATCTCCAAATCTTTGTTTGATTGGAGACCTGACAATGCTTCAACCTCCAGCAAACCAATCACAATCAATCCTTGCGGCACTAGCCATAGCAAAAAAAAAAACAATATTACTAAATTGGAAAGACAAAAAATCCTTAAACATAAACCAATGGCAAAATCTCCTCACAGAATTTATTTCCATGGAAAAGATGTCTGCTCTCAGAAAACAAAAAAAAATAATGTGCTTTGAGGAGCGTTGGACTCCTTTTTTAATTGCATTAAATCTAAATTTTTAAAAGCCTGATGATCTAGCCTGCAAGCGACTGCCAGCACCACTCTTTACTAACGCACTAGCCCAACTGTAGGCCTGGGCCGCCTTGGGCCTCTGGGGTGGTCTTGGCCGGGGTGGCTGGGGTGGGTTGCCGGGGTGCCTTGTTGCCTCAGCACGGGTGTGCATTCCTTCTAAGTGTGCACGAGGTCCCGGGGCTGTTTGATTTGGCGCTGTTGCCCCTAATAAAAAAAAAAAAAAAAAAAAAAAAAAAAAATCCTTTTGTGTATTGATGCATGTGTTTTTTGTTAAACTTTCTCATACTTGTCTAAAACTGAATAATAAAACCTTGTTATTGAATTGTGTAAGATAAGTCTTTTGTGTAATTTATGGCAACATTTACTCAAAATTACTCATTTTGTGGGCAATGCTATTTTGAAGATTTCAGCCAAGAGATCGTATATTTGGACTTAGCACGTCATAGTTACCACGGTAGTCTAGGTGAGTGCTTATCAAAGTGTGTGGTGCTCCCCTCTCATGAGACTTTTTCTGTCACCTGAGGAAAAGTCTGAGACATTTACAGGTTCTAACCCCAAAAATGTTTAAAAACAATGTTGGCCAATTGATATTGAATTGGGTGTTTTAAAATGTGTAAAGGGTAAAACATTTACACATATATACTGTATATATATACATACCACACTGTTATGTCCCTAGTCTAGGGTAGGAACAAACACATTTAAAAGAAACGCAGAGAATTGAATAAGGCAAAGGTAATTTATTGCCCCACAATTAAACACAAAAACAGAAGCATAAACGTCAGGGTGAACCAAGGCCAAAATAATAAATAAACTCCTATATTACGCCTATACACAAAAACACTCGAAAACAGGAAATGAAATGGCAGCTCACCCCTACAGCTTCTTTACAAAATATAAACAATAAGTCCAGGTGCAGTTCAAACTAAAAACGCTGGTTAAACCAGGAACACTGAATACAAGGAAAACTCAAAACGCTGGGTAAACCAGGAACACTAAATACAAGGAAATAACTTAAAACGCTGGGTAAACGACGGACACTAAATACACACACACACACTTCACACAGCCAGTTACACTCTTGGTGGACAGCAAGCAAGGGAGAGTCACACAGTCACTACTGCTCTCCATCAGCTTCTGGGGTAGACAGTCCTTTTGTAGCGTCACACCCTGGGGAGAACCAATCAGCATCCGTGGTGATGGCCACTCCCTGCTGTCCCGCTCATTGGGATAGATATTACATTGTGGAAGAGCTCTCACTCCTCCACCAACACAGTAAACACAATACGGCACCAGCCGTAACACACACACACACACACACACACAGGCGCACACATACACACTGTGTCCTGTCAAAGTCCTCCTGTCTGAAGTGCTCACTGCAGAATATGGATGGCGGACTGGCAGAAAACCCCTCTGACAGCTGTCTCCTACTGTTTACTGAGTTTTTCATCGCTGAGAAACATACATAGTATATGAAAAGTTAGCTAAGTAACTAAAAACAATCAGAGTCAACGTTGACGTTGATGTATGATCAGCGCACAATGAGGAGTCTACGTATTCATGTCTACGGTGCGCTGTCCTCTGATCACCATGGAGCAGAGAAGGACAGGGACAGAATTGGGATTATCCTTATATTTGATACGTGGATTATGTAAATAGATGTCTCATGCGCCTGTGTTTGACGTGCACTTACCACGTGCGCTGATCTGATGTTGACATTAACAGTTGTTTGTTAATAAAAGCAGGTTTACCACAAAAAACAAGTGTAAATATGTCATTTGTATGAGGAGAAAAATAGGTTTTAACTGACGGTTTTGGGTCGGGCACTGATATAATTACCCAATGTCTGTCCGACCTGTCGATTTTGGTTTTGCTCTGTCGGGTTCGGGTCAAAGCTTGAAGGTTCATATCAATTCAATTCAATTCAATTCAACTTTATTATTATATCATGATATATTCATTATTTATCATAAATGGCCTGTGTTAAAAGGCAAATCGGCACCACGAAAAGCCAAAACAATATTTGGCTCTTTTTTTCTTTTTCTTTATCATCGTCCTCTTCTGCACCTGCTCATTCATTCTCCGGCTCCACTGCACAAATACTTTGAGACAAACGTGACAATGCGCATGCTGGTCAGATTGGAGCCGCATACTGTTCACGCTGGAGTCTGATACAGGTCACATTTTAAATGGTAATGTGAACGAACAAACAAAAAATCGGATTTGAGCAAAAAAAAATGGGCTTGCAATGTGAACGTAGTCATAGTTACCACATTATTCTAGGTCAGTGCTTCTCAAAGCGTGTGGTGGACCCCACTCTGAGACTTTGTCCATCACCTAAAGAAAAATGTATTTCCAGGATCTAACCCAAAAATGTTTGAAATGTAAAATGTTGTGATTTTTAAAACAATGTAGGCCAGGGGTGCCCAACCCTGATCCCCATGGGCCTCTATACAGCATGTTTTAGATGTTTCCCTCTTCCAACACACCTGATTGAAATGACCAGGATCGTTATCAAGCTTCTGCAGAGCTTGATGATGAGTTAATCATTTGAATCAGGTGTGTTGGAAGAGGGAAACTTCTAAAACATGCTGGATAGTGGCCCTTGAGGACCAGGGTTGGGCACCCCTGATGTAGGCCTATTAATATTGAAGTGGGTGTTTTAAAATGTGTAAAAGGCTAAACCTTATGTTGAAAAGATAAATACGACGAAAAATATCTAGAAAAACTATGAATTTACATATACAAGTTTAACTTTTTAAAAGTAAATTTTATCACCAGAAAATAGTAACATGATGCATAATTAAAAGTAAAATGAGAGTCTTAACTGAATTACTGTTCTCATTATACTAAAGGGCACTCGTGAATATTATCACTAACATGTTGACATGCCTTGTTTTTTTGATGAATTGACATAAATTGGCCATATTTTAATTACGTTACTTTAATTAGCTCCAAGACAGTCCTGTACACAAAGCCAAACATGTTAATATTTAATTTTAACAACTAATCAATGATGTAATAATAGTTTTTTATGGTTTAACAAAATAAAATGGCAATTTCAACATTATTCCGCTCTATTTGTCACTTCCAATTTCCAAGCAATAAATAATATCAGTCCCTACAGAGTCTTCACTTTAAAATCCCTTAATTTTGTGACATATTTTCTGTGATTTAGAGAAAAAGTGTGCGATTGTTCGTCAAGAATATTTGCAGGAATTCTATGTAGAAAATGTGTGATAAAAAATGACTGCCAACATGTGAGGCAGGGGAAAATACAGTAGCAAGCTCTGGCAAACATTTGTGTATTTGGAGTGACAGAGATAACTAAAATTTTATAACTTTGTAATTTACACAATTATTTGTGTTTTTTCTGTGATTTTCACTTAACCAAAATCGGGGTCCCCAAACAACATTTTTCACAGGACACCCAAAAAGTTAAAAGGCCACTGAGTGTGCTTGTTTTAATGTTAGCACCAGTGTCTGTGTTGACGTGTCGATTAATTTTTTCCATCTCACAAAATTGTCTTTTATTTTTTTTTAGTCAACGAACATATAAATATATTATGATTTAGTTTTTGTTAGCATGCATTTTTAAAATTAATGATAGTTTTTTTTTTTATTGTCACTTGAAACATTTAGTTAACAAAAACTATAGTGTAACAGACTGAGTCTGTGTAACACTGATATAAAAAGCAGGTTTCTGCCTGCAGGATAAGAGCCGACTCTTTGGTCCTGATGCAGGCGGTGGCCTGCATTGCTGATGTGTCCGCCTGACAGTCAGAGATATGAAAAGCGACAGGAGAAGAGGAAGTTGTGATATATTTGTGTTTTTATTTTTAAAAGATAGGGATACAAATCAATCAAAGACATCTATCTATTCTGACAGATGTTCCACGTTGTGATGTGGTTTTATATACTGTAAAACACACAAGCACACAAGAAGTGTCTTGGCACTAAACATGGATTCAACTTTTTTAAAGAGTAACTAACCCAAAATGAATTGTTTTATGCTGAAATGTATGTGCGGGCCGGTCTGGTCCGCTACATTTTTTTTTTTGACGAGCGTGTGGAGGCAGACATGGTTACAGTTTGTCAAAAATGGTCTGAAAGTGGCAAAATCATGGCAAGGAAAGAGTGTAAAGTGACTAAAATGAGCCAAAAGCAGTCAAGAGTGGCCAAAAAATGAGCAAATAAAGAGGAACCAGGTGGTATATAATGGCAAAGGGGAGCTTAAATGTGTAAAATTTTGCAAACAATAGTGAAAAAGTACAGAGCCCTGGAGGTGACATAGATGTTTTTTTTTTTTTTTTTATTTCACACTGCGACTTAATTATCTCGCACTGCGAGACACAGAGACTGGTTCCGGGTCAGAGTTCATCACAATAGCGTCATCCACAGTGTCAGATATTCATCCGTTTATTGATTTTATTTTATTTTTAGTTTGAAATCAAGTTAGAATATAAAGATATTTAGGACTGCTAACCAGCACAACTTTAACATTAGACATTAACATTAAAATCTTCAAAATAGCATTGCCCACAAAATGAGTAATATTACATGTGTTGAAAGGGTAAATGTTGGCATAAATTACACAAAAGACTTATCTTACACAATTCAGTAACAAGGTTTTATCATTCAGTTTTAGACAAGTATGAGGAAGTTTAACAAAAAACACATTCTTCAATTACATCAATACACAAAGGGATTTTTTTAGTTTTGTTCCTGTTCCTTAAACGAAAGATGGTTATCAATATAAAACCCACTTTTAAAGGAGCACTAAATACCAAAAAGGAACTTTTAACTTTTCTGTTGACTCATAATCTCATTTAGAATTTTCCTCATAAGGAAATGAAGGAGATCAGCTTGACTTCTCTCTTAAAAATCTGCCATTACATCCATCACGTTTAGTTTTTAGCCAATGCTCACTGCAAAAAGTAATGCAGCCTTAAGGGAACCACGTTTTAAACAGAAATTGTAAACATTTGACTCTTTCAGTGTGTAAATGTTTAGCCTTTTACAAGTTTTAAAAGACCGACTTCAATATTAATAGGCCTACATTGTTTTAAACATCACAACATTTTACATTTCAAACATTTCTGGGGTTAGCGCCTGTAAATGTCTCATTTTTTCTTCAATAAAAGTTGTGCAACACAGAATGTTAGATATACAGTTTTAACTGAATTTGGTTAAAGAATATTTAACAAATTAGTTAAGCATAATACAAGTGACCACAAGGCAATGGCAACAAAAAAAAATATTGAGCAAAAGTTACCTGACAGCCACTCTTTCACCTGCTAATAATCAGACAGTAAATCTAAAATGCAAAACACCAGGGAAGAACTGAAGGCAGCAATAAACTGTGCGATTTTCTCCCATTTAGAGCCGATTTTCGACACGTACTGTCACGAGACGGAACTGAGGCTCAAGCGCAGACAACACAACAGGAGGCACAGATACAATTAACTGATTTATTCCACAAAACAGAATACAACAGAAAACCTACCAGAGCCCTAAGTGGGGTGGTGGAGAAACTAAGGAAGTGCTGAGCAAACTGAGGGAGACCTAGTACTAAGATTAAATAAAAACGAATAGGAAACTACTGACGAAAAAACAGAACCCTAGGTCTAAAGGCATAAACTCAGAATGGGCTAAACTAACAAAGGAAACCTCTAAACCCCAAATGGGCAGGAACACACAGACGCTCGAGCTGCAGCCAACGCGGACGAAACGAAGGAGCCTGGCACAGGAGTGGGGAAGAACCGGCTGAAGGGTGGAGTGAGCTGAGGGATTCCAGAGGTGATGGTGGTTCCAGGTGGGAAGGAGACAGGAGCTATCCCAGCGGCGGAGAGGGTCGGAGTGAGCAATGTTTACGGTTTGGCGTCGGTTTGTGGTCTGCCGGTGTCTTATGTAGTGGTGTGAATACTTGCAGGTGGGGAGACCACTCCCCGCTGCAGCTGGAAGCAATCCTGATGATTAGAGGTGAGTAGTCCGGACAGTGAGGCATGGAGACCACCAGATGGTGCCAACGGACCAATTCAGGAGATGCCAGAGGTAGAGGGCATGACACGTACGTCTATTTTTGGGATCGTGCGAGTCCCTGCTAGATTGTGTGTTGTGCATCATGTAGTATACATGGGGTCACAAGAAGCGATTAACACCTCACGACCAGCTCCCGATCAGCAATCGTATGGTCGTAAGGAAATCAAACATATTTGAAATCCAGTCGCTCCTCGTGAGAGTTTCTCACAGTTGAAGTAGTGCCACGGACCGGCTTACCTTAAACTCTCACACTGCGCATTTGCAAACACCGTAGGACAGCTGTAAAACAAACAGACTGTACTGCCCACGTCTGTTCAGTCAGCTCCTGATCCATCACATTGCCGTCTTTTCTTTCTTAAAGCTCTTTTTGCTGAGATTTGCGAGTGTCTCTCCACTTCCGGTATCTTTTTCTTCGTCTGTTTTAATGGCGACGCTTCAGAGTTCTTCTTCTTCTAATTTGTACGTTGCATTTCCTGAAACAAGACCCCGACGTGTCATGTACGAACGTACAGTATGAGCAGTCAGATCGTGTCAGAGTGTCGATCCATACAGTGTGAGAACAACGATTTAAAAAATCGCAGTGTATTCCAGCCTTTACTCACCCTAGTTGTTTCATAGGAGAATGACGTGTTTGTTGTTGATTTAAATTCAAACCTTGCGGTATTTGAGAATATAACAGCGATTAGAGGCACAGGGGAAAGTGTATTTTTGAAAATGTGTAGTTTTTTTCACCTCGCCGCCGTCAGAGAATTACATCACCTAGTGAAAGTGTGTCTGATTGTCAGAACAACGTGATGGTTTTTCCCTAACTCCTAAGGCAGACTCCTAACATCGTTACTTAACCCCGTCATCCACTTAATCGGGCCTCAGCTGATTCAGTATTAAACTCATTTGAGTGCTTTGCATGTTTACATTGGCATACGTTTTACGTTGGATGCCCTTCATGATACAACCCTCTGTGGTCTGGGACCAGCACAAGGACAACACTGGCTTGTGTCCCTCTTAAGGCTGCAGAGAAGGTCCTGTAGGTCCAACACTGGTCACGGTTATCAGGTTCTGCAATTTTATGCATTTATTTTTACCATTTCTAAGTACAAATCTACTGTCCTACATTTTATTACTCCTTTGTCACTTGGTAAATAATTCAAACACAGTCCTAAGTTACTGCTTAAGCCCCTTTTGACCAAATTGTATTCATTTTTTACACTTGTCGTAAAGTTGTTATGCTGTAGATAATATCTTTCTTGGAGGATTAGTTTTGATAGAATCGGTTGCTGCTAGATGCATGTCAAGGAAATAGATATTTTACTCAAATCTCCACCTTTACGGGAAAATTCTAGGTGATCTCTCCTGCTTCCTTCTTCCTCCTCTTTCTGTGCGCTACTTGGATATAAAAGCTGCCCAGTTGAAAGATCAGTACCCTGCAGAAGAACTAAACAGAGGAATCAGAAGCACCTGTCTGGACTTCTACTGTTG
Organism: Gouania willdenowi; assembly: GCF_900634775.1. NCBI lineage: Eukaryota > Metazoa > Chordata > Actinopteri > Blenniiformes > Gobiesocidae > Gouania > Gouania willdenowi. The sequence continues at coordinate 33,132,217 of NC_041048.1, read as the reverse complement.
TGAGTACCATGTTTTTTTATGGCATATATATAACAGTGGTTGTGAACATGAACCTCCCTCCATGTCTGGAGTTATTTGTCCATGTTTGTCAGAAGCCTTTTAAACGATTTTTTGGCTTCACTTCATCATGAGAATTTAAAAATCTATGCTACAGTTTAAATCAGTTAAACTTTTGGATCCACTCTGATTATTCCTATTAAGCATGTAAGGAACGAGTCAGCAGTCAAGGCATTAGGTTGTGGATCAAGTCTTTTCTAACCTATTAAACTGTTAAAAATCCATCAAATCAATTCCAACCAAATGTGTCAGAGACTCAGAAAGCTGTCATTATTGTAGTATCAGCTGTAACTATTGTTTTCTTGTATTACTATACTGAGGGGGATTTAATACACTCAATAAAATGATATGTGTATAAACTACTGCCTACAAACCCCATCCAGCAGGTGCCATACTATATTAACAGATATAACCTTTTTTTCCAGACAACTTTTGAGGTAATCATTTGTGTTCTTTTTGCAAACTGGTAAAAAGCACAAGCTTTTCTCGTTCTTTTGATCTACAATAAGAATTACATTGCTCTTCCTCTGCAGGCAGTGCCCTTTGTGTGAACTGTGATCATGGCCAGAAACCTCATTAAGAATCCCAGTGGGGAAGGTAAGGTTTACAGTCGGTGTCAAAGAATATTATATCTCTAAAGAAAATGTATTATGCTTGATGATGAAATCAGTTCATGAGATAAATTTAGGGCATTGCTCAATTAATACTGGTTACCAAAATGTATAACACATTTTCAAAAACCTTTGTTTTTGCTCTGAATTGGAGGTCACATGTTGCACAGTAAGGCAGGTTTGTTGAAGGTGTTATTGGGACATCTTTAGTTGCAAAGATGGTCAACTAAGACATGTTTCATGTGAAGATGTGTCTGAATTCATAAGGATTGCTCCATAATATATTTTACATTTACAAATGATAATGAATGTGACAGTCAAAAGTGTGACTTTTCTTAATTTTCTGTCGTTTGTTACACATAAATACCACAAAGATAAAGAATTTATTAATGGTTAGCTTTGTTTTTTTAGGAACACTCCTTCCGCCTTTCCCATTAGGCAGTTTTATTTTATTGAACCCTGATATGAAGGCCCAAAAACGGTCTGTTTTTTGGAGCGGTCATGAACGTGTCTTTTCAGACAGCTGAAACTCCGAAAAACAGGAGAGTTTGGGAAACTAAGCCTCAAATAATATGTTGTTGGGGTTCTTCGAACAATTGGAGATGGGTGAAAAATAGCATAATACTGCTCCTTTAAGGGAGAAAACAGCTTCTGTACATACCTTGAATAATTACTCAACTTGGCCTCGGGGGTGCTGTCTGGGCTGCGCTGCTCAAAATAAAGGCCACAATTTACTAATGGTTAGCTTGGTTTTTAGCAACAGTCCATTGAGTTGGTGGCACTATAACAACCTAAGTCATATCATGTCAACATTAGAAGTGTGATGTCATTCTGACTCACGGAGAATGATAATCAATGAACCGAGTAGGTGACTGTAGATTTTTTTCACAGAGCAGTTGGCGTTCTGGAAACTGACCGAGAATAACGGGGTCGGAATGATGGTGGAGGACATACCTGGAGCATGTGGTCATGACATCAATCTTGTTGGAGTGAGAAAATTCTTTGCAACCTCGTTTGAGTGAGTATTTTTTCTGCAATTAACTTCTAAGGCAATGGTAAACAAAATTTACAAAAAATACTTAAAGATATTGTTGTAAAAAACAGATAAAAACATTTAGTAGTTTAATAGCTTTCACTGAAAAAAACAGAGGGATTAGCAGTGGCAGTGTGTCGCCATCAATATCAAGCAGGACAGCTATACTGTATATACATTGTCCATTCATCCATCCATTTTCTTCCACTTATCCTTTGCCGGGTTGCAGAGTCAGCATCCTTAGCAGGAAGGCCCAGACTTCCACCTCCCCGGCCACTTCTTCTAGCTCTTCCGGGGGGGATCCTGAGGCATTCCCAGGCCAGCCATGAGACTTAGTCTCTCTTGTGTGTCCTGAGTCTTCCTTGGGGTCCGGAGAGACGTGCCCTGAACGCCTAACTAGGGAGGGGTCCAGGGGGGTCCTAATTAGGTGCCCGAGCCACCCCATCTTTATTTATTTATTTTTTTTTTATTTATTGAGTTTATTTCCAACATGGCTACATTCCCTTTTTTTTTACATTTTTTTTTTTTTTTGTACATGTCGAAAAAGGAGACAAGAGAAGCAGTTTGCTTATCTAGGCCCCGTCCCCTGTTTTGTACACCGAAAATTTACATCAAAGCTTGTCTCTCTGGTCAAACATTCTTAGGTTGTTCTGAACAGTCCTTTTTTGTGTAGGATTTATTCCCATCTGTAGTCAGTGTTGTCTGTTTTTTTTTTATTCCTCCTCCTCTCTATCGTTGTTCGTGTCGGCCTTGTTCCCTGCTAGACGTTGTTTGCGTTCCTCCATTTCAAGAAAAGTTCATCTTCTTTCGAAGTTGTTCGAAAGGTTTTTCCCTTTCCATCCATGACGTCACCACTCGGGAATGTCTCTTTTGGACACGCAAGTTTGCAGCTTGTTTTGTCTCTACATCAAGGTTATTCCAGCTGTTGTTAGTTCTGTTGGTTCTAGTGTTGTATGTAACCATTTTTCTTTTCGTCTTGCTCTTCTCAATGTGGAGGAGCAGCGGCTCTACTCCTAGCTCCTCCCGGATGACTGAGCTTCTCATCCTATCTCTAAGGGAGAGCCCAGCCACCCTACGGAGGAAACTCATTCCAGCTGCTTGTACCCGCAATCTTATTTTTTCGGTCATGACCCAAAGCTCATGACCATAGGTAAGGGTAGGAACATCGATCGACCTGAAAATCTGGAGCTTAGCCTTTTGGCTCAGCTCCCTATTTACCACGACAGATCGGTGCAGACTCTGTATCACTGCAGACGCCGCCCAATCCGCCTGTCGATCTCTCGCTCCATCCTTCCCTCACTCATGAACAAGAACCTGAGCTACTTGAGATTGAACTTCATCCCCAACCCACACCTTTTTCAGTCGAGAACCATGGATTTTGGAGGTGCTAATTCTCATCTCGGCCTCTTCACACGCGACTGCGAACCGATCCAGTGAGAGTTGAAAGTCACGGCCTGATGGAGCCAACAGGACCACATTATCTGCAAAAAGCAGTGACGCAATCCTGGAGCTTCCAAACCAGACCCCCTCAATGCCCTGATTGCACCTAGAAATTCTGTCCTTAGTAGTTATGAACAGAATTGATGACAAAGGGCAGCCCTGGCGGAGTCCAACCCTCACTGGAAACGAGTTTGACTTACTGCCGGCAATGCGGACCAAGCACTCACATGGCAAATTCTTTGTAAGTTCTTTTCAGCATTTTTCACTCTACACCACAGTTAAGCTGCAGAAAGTTGACTTTTAGGGAACATCACTGTTCAACTTGGAAGGGATCATACTACCATTATTGTTAATATTTGGTAGTCATTATACGTTATATGAAAAAAAAAATGTTTTTGAGTCACTATTTCTGTTATCTTCTCCCAAATGAAAAACAAGTTAAATCTGTACATTAATATACTCTGTAAAACTGTTTCTCAGGCTGTGTCTGAAGAGTCAGCTGATCGACTTGTTGGCTGAAGGCTACTCTGCTGAACAGCTGGATTCTCAGCCTGTGGTTGCTGTGGAGGACTGGTAAGACCACAACAATATTTGCTCCTAAAATCAGAGAAGAGGCTGAGAGATTAAAACAATGCTTGTTTGGCAGGTATTCTGGTAGGAAGGACTGTGGCTCTGTTTACCAGATCACTGTGCAGCTGCTGGATGAGAATAAGGAGGTCATTGCCAGATTCCAGCCACTTCAGAAAACATTGGATCCCGAACAGAGCCCATGGACACAGGTTATAAAGCCATCTTGGGTTTTAACAGAGTGGATTGCTGGCTTTTGACAAAGGTATTATGACATCAGTCATTCTATAAAGTTAATTTTCTGCTCTTGTTTCAGGTCATCCATACATTCTCTCACTACGGCAGAGGTTTGCGCTTTGTCTCTTTTGAACATGGAGGAAAAGATACCAAGTTTTGGAAAGGCTGGTATGGGGTCCGGGTTACTGGAAGCTCTGTTAAGCTCTTTCACCCTCTGAAGGGCCCTCTGGGCAGTGATGGCCCCACGGTTGAGGAAGAGGGCTTGTAACCGCAGGGTCACGGGTTTGAATCCAACCTGGGCTATCACTGTGTGATGTTGAACAAGTGCTCATGTAGTAGTCACTTGGGATTAATGAATGAATCAATAACAAAAATCAATCGATTAATCAGTTATAATGAATTGATGTCATGGGAGCTATCAGTTAAATAATAAAAACAAGAAGTGTCAACAGTCCCACTTGCCTCATCCTTCTGATCCTCTCCATTAACCCACACCTCACTCACACATCAAATATTAAAACACAAACCAAATGGTGGTTTGTAACTGTAATAAAAATGAAGGATCAAGTTTGAAGCTGTCAAAGTGAGTAGTGTCAGATGAACACTGTCAACGGCCAGGGAGTGGAGCATTCCATAAGGCAATAGTAGATTAAAGCAAACGTAATGATCTCTTTGTTGACTTGAGAGAGAAATGAGCAAGCTCTTGCTACATAATAGGAAATGTTAGAATCACAGTTTGGTGATATGAAAAATTTACGTTGAGGTGCCCTGTCAAAGGACCGCAGAAATAATACAGAATCCTTTGTCTCACTACATTTGGGCATTTGTAAATTAGATCATTGGAAAGGGTAACAATTGATGGATATACAGTAAATGGCTATTGACCTCATGAGTTTATTGAAACTTTACTCTTGAGTTGTTTAGATAGCCCCTGAACTTATTTTGCGCTTTGCCATTGTCGCATCTTCTATTCTTTGAAGGAATGTGTAAAAGAGTCGGACTGCGTGTCATCACTTAGGTACTTTATTTTTTACACACCACACCCCGTCACTTGCCATATATCACGTGACCCTACACACACACTGTATTGGCTGATCCCAACAACAGCTCTATGTAACGTTCAATATCAACAAGGAAATTGCAAAACAATTACACCACAGCCAAGATCTGACAGATCACTGCCCGGATCTGTGGAGGTAAAGAAAATGCAACATTTAGACAGAAATAGTTGGAAATATCTATATGAAAAAATCAGATTGTCAACCTACAACTTGGCAGAATACATGTTCAGAAACTTTGAGAACAGGTATGGTAATAGATCAGCTATTGCCATTGAAATCCTTAAAAAGTTTGACCACCTGTAAAAGCGACTCCTCCACGAAAAGTAATTGAACTCTTTCAGATTGTGGAAATAGCCCTTGCGGACCTAACAGACCTGGGAAACTCTGGTGTATTGAAGAACCCACTTGTCATAAAATCCATAGAGAGAAAGTTACCAGACTTCGGGAAACAAGACTGGTTGATGTACATGGTTGATCAAAGCAACATTACAGCAGAGAACCACTTTGACAAACTTATTACATTCCTGAGAAATCAAGCTAAACTGGCAAAATAAGAGGTTTGATAGGAAGCATGACTCTTCAAAAGCCACAAAATACACTAGTTTCTTGTATTGTGTGCGATGATAGGCAACACACTTATGAAATCTTCTTCTGCAGGAAGTTTAAAAGGTTGGACCTGCATGAGAAGAAAACTATTACAAAACCTTAGCGCCTGTAAAGTATGCATTAAAAGGTCAGCATAATTAGAATGGAAATAAGAGTCCCAACCATAGTGAATTGCAAACTGGTCGGCTGTATCAGATTTCAGAATGCATTTATGTTGTCTTGCACAAGACTGACACCTCATCCTTTACCCCACCAACTGATGGGTCTGGACCTGTACTGGGCGGGTCGAGGATGTCATGTTGAACTTGTCTTTTATTTTGAAAGAAACTTTTCTTCTGACAGGCATGCTGTGAAATGCATGTTGCACAGCAAAATATATAGATTTATGTTTTAAAAAAGGTTATATATGCATGTTTTCAACAGCTATCTTTGGAAAAAAAAACAAAAACATTTGGTTGGTTGAATTAAAAAAAAAAAAGTGGGTCGCGATTTGATGACCGAGGCAAAATGTGGCTCCCAGGGTGAGAAGAGTTGAGAACCCCTGCCCTAAAGAACCAATCAGCACCACCCATCCCTTCTTGACAATACCAGGCCCAGGATCACTCTTCTCCTCAGGCCAGCTGTGTTCAACTTAGAGCAACACAGGTCTGATGTGTGCTGGGTCCAGACTGCAATACCTTTTTTTTTAGGAAGAACCAGAAAAGGTCAGGGCCTTATGAAGTTAATGCAGCTTCTTTAATTCCTGTGGTGACTGGTTACAAAGGTAAAACAAAAAGGTTAATAGAGATAACAATTTGACTACTATAACATGTCATCCAAAGAGTCCACCAGTGTCTCCAGTAAAGTCTTTAAAATGAGCTTTTCTTAATGTTAGATCTCTTGTTAACAAATCACTGCTAAATAATTATATTATTTTGACACATCACTTGGACTTTTTACTTCTTAATGAAATGTTGTTGAATGATGGTATCAGTAATACTATTCTCAATGAAAGTGCACCACAAGACTATTTATTTCACTAAGTGTCGTACTTGCGGTAAAGGTGGTGGAGTTGCTGCCATCTTTAAAAAAATATTTCATGGCAAAGAAATAACATTTGGTGATTTTATCTCTTTTGAATATAAAGAAAAACCAAACACACAGAAAAGAGGAGGACTGCGATAATGCCGAATTTGAAATCTGATTGTAGAAGCTGAGCTGAGCATAAACGGAGATCAACATAACTCCAAATTAATCAAGAACAAAATAAGTCTGCGTAACTTCAATGATGACTTGTTCAAAGCGAGGCAGCAATACTTTTCTGAAATTATTGCTAAACATGTCAACAACTCTCGCACATGGTTTTCTGAATTTTAAGAGCACACAACCCCCACCAGATCAGATAGCCCCTGAATTACTGTGAACTGGAAAATGCAAAAAATACAATACAATCAATAACGTCAAACATCAGAACAAACCAGCAAAATAACAAAAAGCTTCAACAGCTTCAACCACTGAGGGATGAGTCAACTACAATGTTAGAGTTTATTACAGTGAACCCAAAAACAATAGAGGAAACTGTTCAGCAGCTGAATCCATCAACATGTTGCCTTGACACAATGGAAAAGTATATTGAGTCTCGATCTTTAAAAGCTAAAGACCAAGTCAAAAACCTTGGTGTTCTGGTGTTCACAAAAACAGCTTCTACCACCTAAAGAACATCTCCAGAGTGAAAGGTTTAATGACTCAGAAAGGTCAGAAGATATTGGCCCATGCTTTTATCTCCAGCAGACTGAACTATTGTAATGGGTCTTAACCAGAACAAAGGGGTCAGAGCTCATTACTCCAGTTTTAAAGTCTTTACACTGGCTCCCAGTCAGGTTCAGAATAGACTTTAAAGTTCTGCTGCTGGTGTATAAATTTGTGTATGGGTTTGGTCCAGAATACATCAGTGAGATGTTAGTCAGGTATAAACCCAGCAGGTCGCTCATATCTATGGACACAGGTCAGATAGTGGAGCCCAGAACTCACAGTAAACATGGTGATGCTGTGTTTAGTTGTTATGCTGCAAAGAAGTGGAACAAACTGCCTGCAGAGCTGAAGTCAGCATCCAATGTGAACATTTTTAAATCAAAGTTAAAGGCACTCTTTTTCTCTACTGCATATGATTGAGAGGGAGATTTTTTGTCATATTATTGATGTATTGTGTTTGTTGATGATTTTGTCTGCTATGCAGAGCAGAACAATTTCACTCCAAGGTCCACCAGGTTAAGGATCTTTCTACTGTCTTAAACACAGTATCTGTAGCTTTTTGTGAAGAGGAGGAATAAGATTTCCTGGTCTACACCAGTGGGCGTGCACTGTAGCTGTTCCCACTCAATGTTCTTGAAGCCAAAATACAGCCCTTGGGGTGCTGCCATATTGCAAATTTGACGTAATTTGGAGCCAGAGTCTGCGCAGTAGGGTCTGGCAGGAGGAGCCTGGTAACACGCCCCGACCATTTTGACTTACGCAGCCCAGCCACGCCAAGAACTTAAGTATCTGACCGACTGAAAATTCTACTGACATCTTGTGCAGATGATCAGATCATAGAGGTTTGTACTACTAACTCAAAAAAAGATGAAAAAACTGAACGGAAAAGTTTAATGGCACCTCGGTTTTCCTTCATGACGTAACTGCCTATGCTATTTACAAAGAGAGCTACGCAAGATCCGCGGCTGTCAATCATCATCATATATGACGTCAAATCCCAATTTTCAACCTCAAAAAACTAATTCAAAACAAACTTCACAGAAAAATGAGCACTTGAACACATTGTAGGGTGATAACTACTGGTCACATCAGAGTTTAGGTTTGGAAAAAAATATGTGTTGAGTATTTTAACTTTACAGTTTGACCCATATCCCATTTGTTATCATTGAGGATGCAGGATTTATGATCTTTAATGCAGCCAGTCAGCAGGGAGAGCTCTAAAAAAAAGCTTCACTTTCCAGGGAGCTTGTCTCGTCCATTCTTTTTACAGTCTATGGTCTACACTAAGGGGCGGATTCACTAAGATCTGAAAAAAAGGGTAGTAAACCAGGTGTGTCCCTAAATTGTTTAAGGATGCAGTTTCCTCACCTGCTGCGAAGAATTAACTAAGATTGCAGCAATGATTAGTGCATGTGCAGAAGTGGTGGAGACCGCCCTATTCAAATTAGCGTTTTGTACGTGTTGTGTTGAATATGGAGGGTGAAAGAGCAAAAAAAATGACTTTGAAACAGCAAAATGAAATATGTTAGTTGATTACAGCAACTTACAGCAAAGACATGTCAGTATTAGTAGGAGAAACGTGGTTTGGGAGGACATCAGTGAAAGAGTGAATGTTGTGGGGAAAAGTCGGAGAACAGCAGCTGAAGTTAAGAGAAGATGGCAAGATATAAAGCGCAGAACAAATTAAAAAGTTGCTTTTAATAACTCATAGGCAAATAACCAGTGGTGTAATTTTTCCTCCCTAATTTAATGTGTCTGCTCCATCAGGACTGTAATTTTGCTCTTAAAACATCAGCCAGCAGGTCTGAGCTCCTGAATAGTCATGCACACTCAGATGTCAACATTGTTCCATTGCTGTGTAAATCGCACATCTGATCAGCTGATTCTGGCCTGACATCAACATGACCTGAGAGTTTGACGGTCAAAACATGAAGAGAAAGCCACAGGAGCTCACTGGAGCAGTGCGTCCGAAGCGACATCCATGGAGCTCCGTGCACCGTGACCCTCTGCACCACAGCGGGGACACACGTACCGGACTCCACAAAGGCTTCAGGCATCCAGCTGTTTCTCTCCCTCACACTCACTTTACTCACACTTCATTTTCTCATTCAGTGGCTGTTAATATTGACGATTGTTTTATTTGAATTATTTTCTTATACTAGAAAAGTTACCTGGAGCCTTTTTTTCCTTTTTTGCGTGTGTGTTTGCACCTGCTTGTCAGATGTACTATTTTCTGGTGCCAAAACAATGAACGCAAACAGTTCCAGATTTGATGAATTGCATTGTGCCCACTGCAATAATTCATTTGGTAAATGGTAAATGGACTTGATTTTATATAGCGCTTTATCACCACACTGAAGTAGTGTCAAAGCGCTTTACATATCAGCTCATTCACCCAATCACTCTCACATTCACACACCAGTGGGACAGGACTGCCATGCAAGGCGCTAGTCAACCACTGGGAGCAACTTAGGGTTCAGTGTCTTGCCCAAGGACACTTCGACACATAGTCAGGTACTGGGATCGAACCCCCAACCTCTCGATCAGTAGACGACCCACTACCACCTGAGGCACTGTCGCCGGAATTTGCATTTCCTCCTCCCATTTTTTTTGCGTCCCTTATGAGATCTGCCTACTTTACATATTCATCAGAGGGAAATGCACTAAATGGATTGAGGGTGCATTGTGACACGCAGAAGACGCACAGTCCTGATTCCCTGGTGTTTGTATGCCTTATTAGCGCGTGGAGTGATGTTTGTGTAACAGGTACGGGGTAGCACCTGGAAACAGCTTAAGTTATGTCTTTAAAAGACAAAGAAAACACACTGAGCCGACTGTAGTTGTTCACCGCTCTCTTGCTTCTGCCAGACTTTTTTTTATTAAACAAATGTCTAAATACCAGAACACAATAAATGTTATTTTTCTAAGTGCAGTTTAAACACTTAGATATGACACAACATATTAAATCCCATCCCACTGTTCATACAACATCAATATAAACACCAGGTCATTATGGTAAAATTACCTAAATTAGCATTTTTGCTACTGCGCAATATTCTCAATGGGAAAAACCCATATCAACTGACAGAATTATTAGATAAGCACATAACATGTATCTGATGCAAAGGTCTTAATTTTATACATAAACAGGCTTCATTATCTATTTCTATACTTCACACCGTTTCAGGAGTGGTTTTAACCAACTGAAAATCTAAAAAAAATAGTAGAGCTAAAAGTTAGCAGTCATCAGTGTTGGGAACGTTACTTTAAAAAAGTCATTAGTTATAGTTACTCACTACTTGTTCAAAAAAGTAACTGCGTTAGTAACTGAATTACTCTATAATAAAAGTAACTCATTACCAAGGAAAGTAATAATTTGCGTTACTGTTAAAAAAAAAAAAAAGTTGCTATATGTCACATTTTTTAGATGTGTGTGTCGTTGTGAGGTGCTTCATTAAATTTGAGTTGCTTACAACGGATGTCGACAAAATCTTCTCTCCTGGATATAATGTACACTTCACATTTACGTTCTTGCCTTTGACCACAATTATTTTAAAGTAGTGTTTGTATCGTCACCTTAAAAATGACAACTTTTCATCAGACTGCTCCACGCAATGTGTATGTGTGTCGCATGTGCTGGCACGCCGCCTTAGCCAATCATAAGTGCTCACCTTGTTTTTTACCCGCCTCCTCTTGCTGGCACATGTGTAAAAACACTGGCTCTGATTGGCTACCATGAAACATGACGCCACTTTAGCCAATCATAATCGCTCACCTTGTTTTTAACCCACCTCCTCACAACAGCTGAGTAAGAAGCCAGGGGATGCTTTCGGATAAAAGTTTATTCAATCAATGCATGTAACGCACTGCATTTAACGTTCAGTAACATTAACGGCGTTGTAACGGTGTAAAAAGTAATTAGTTAGATTACCCCGTTACTGAAAAACAAACGCTGTTACATAACGCCGTTATTCCAAACACTGGCAGTCATACACGAGGCACTTCACTTAGCATGCTGGCACTCATAACCTTAAGTACTCTCTCTACACACAAACTGAGCACAGGGTTATAAAACCAGTAAGACATGTACTGTGATTACAAATGAATCATATTATGAACGTTCTATGTTTTAAACTTCAGTTACTAACCTGTAAAAGACAAAGAAAACACTGAGTCGACTGTAGTTGTTCACCGCTCTCTTGCTTCTGCCAGACTGACTCAGAGAGCAGAAAAGAGAGTATTCATTCAGGATCACCTTCAACATAACTTATTTTACAAAAATACAATTGTGTTTGTATAATAGTCATTCTAAATAACAAAACACAATTACAAAATGTGACAATACATTTCGGTGTGTCACATTTGCACACGTTTTAATACCTCTAAACCTTTAGTAAATCAGTCCAAGCATGGATTCCCTTTTCAAAGCGGATCCCACCTCCTGCTAATACTCTATATCAGCTGCAACACCACCAACAGGCAGGAGATCCTCACAAAGTTTGGCTGGACAACCATCTTTTGCCAGCTCATTGGGGATTCCCTTTTCTGCAAGATAGGACAATGTAATGAGATTTAAAGAGTTAGTATCAGATTAGGACTACACAATTATTCAAATTTTAATTGTGATCACGAGTTTGGCTGCCACAAGTAAATTAACATGATTTGCAATATTTTCATTTGGAGTGTGGGCTCTGCTGAATTTCCAACTCATGGTTTCCAATGACTTGTATCTCATTTTTGCCCTCTAGTGTATTTCAGTCAGCTTTTTAAAAAAAAATCTTGGGCAATTTTTTTTTGTATTGTGATTTTTATTTAAAACCTAATTTTGCACTGAAAAATTCACACTTTGTATAAAATGATTTCCAAAAAGGAAAATATGGATGGATTCTTTAAAGTGATAAATAATTGTGATCAATAATTGTAAAACAATATTTATTTAAATAATTGATTTTCATTTTGGCCATAATCATGCAGCTTTATGATAGATTCAAAAATTCAATGAAAAAAAATATTTTAGCTATCCTTCAGAGCATTTTGGACAGATCAATACTGAATATGAACCTAAATTGCAGATTTCCAGGTTTAAACAACACAGGACATGAACCATATAAATAAATATTTTGCTCTCATCAAATAATTGAACAGACACAGGGGATCTGTGGCATCAGGGTGGAGTCTAAAAAAATGAATAATCTGATAATAGGTCTTTGATACATTTTTATTTTGAACCTCGATCAGTTATTTTTTTTTAATTTGACTGTCAATTTGTTCCCATTTAGAATCCACCCCAACTGCAAAACTGTACTCTATAATACATAATCCAGGAATTGGATCAGAGATGAAAAAAAAACCTGAACAAACAAAAAACGTAACTTGCATCAGTACATCTCTCTTGTAATAACTGGAATCCTGTGTGAATTTTTGGCACCCTAAAATCTAAAATATTGTAGTGAGGCTGAGATGTGAAATAAAGATTACTGAAGCCTTGTCAGAAGTCGCTTTTAATTTCTGGATTCGGAGCGATCATTTCTTTTAAAATAGTGTAGATGCATTAAATAAAACAAACTCAAACCCAAACAAAATACAAAACATGCAAAAGATAAGATATACAATATTTTAAAGAAAATGTTAAAGTGTTAAAGAAAATCCCAAGACAAGGTTGGGAGATTTACTGTATTTTTAAGGCATCCAGAACAGCACAGGTGGGAGGAGATGTGCCACAGCGCGATGAATGGTGTGGGCCAAGACGTATCCCCAGCAGACGCGGAAGGTGCAGTTTGGTCCCGCTGTGGTGTAAATGCACCAAATTAGGAGACAGAAGGATTCTAATTTTAAGGGAGCCAGACAGAAACCAGCAGCTTACCAGTCAGGAGAAGCACCGGTCCCAAGACCCCAACAGAGGCGCGCTCCCCGCCACCGCAGAATATGTGAGCAAAATGCACCTACTGAAGCACTTCACTACACAAAGAAAAAGGCATTAGGGCAGACGAGGCACAGCCAGATGGGTCAAAAGGCGATGGTCATGCTGCTTACCCAAACATCCCACTCTTTGATGGCTTAAACAAACCGCTGTCGGTGGCTAATGCAAGCTGCGGTGACACTGGGAGGGAAGGAGGAAGAGCACGTGAGTGCCCGGTAGCGAGAAGAGCAACTACGCGTAAAACTCACCCAAGAGGAGCAATCATTGCTCCCAAAGCAACCGCCGACAAATGGTGCATAAAAGGCAGCAAAAAACTCACCAACGAGGAGGAAAAGTGGTGATTGACACAAGGTGACCACAGCGTGTTAAGCCACCGCGACACTGCCACAGGCACAGCTCCGCAGACCCACGGAAGAGGAGAGATCCACGCACAGGAGAGACAAGAGGATCTGAGCCACAACAGACCTCAGCCTAAATCCCTTTGGTCCCCGCCCCGCAATCAGCACCAAGCCAGGTGCGCAAGGAGGAGCGCTCCAAGAAACCGGTAGGAGGAGTGCAGAAACACTCCACACTGCCACATTTAGTTTTTAGCCAATGCTCACTGCAAAAAATAATGCAGCCTTAAGAGGGGCACAAGCCAGGTCTTCCTTGTGCTGGTCCCAAACCACAGAGGGTTGTATCATGAAGGGCATCCAACTTAAAATACATACCAAACTAAACGCTCGTCATCAGTGCTGTTGACCTACAGGGTACCAGTGGAATTTGGACTACTTTGAAGGAGGAGTGGAGCAATGCTGGACCAGATAATGCTGACCCACAATTCCTTAAGATGATAACATTTAAAGGGACCCGCTCATACGAGCGTTCACGGAAACTCACAATGGCTGAAAACAGAGCACTCTGTCATTCAACAAAAAGCTATGAGAGACATTTTTAACCACATTATGTTTTATTCAACATATTTAATTCACTGAGGAATGCTTTGTGCAGTTGTTCATTTGTATGCCTACAATGTTGTGTAGGCCTATATCTTGCATAAATGTAACAATTTCATGAAATCGTGCTTATGTTAGATTAATGTTGATTTCTGAGTAGAAGGTGAGCGTGAGCAACCATTCTCAATGTGACATTCTTTTAGTTTCACTTTGTTCCTCGTATCCTCTTCTCCTCTGATTTAAATTCAAACCTTGTGATATTTGAGAATATATCAGCGATTAGAGGCACAGGGGAAAGTGTAATAAATGTGCTTTTAGTAGTCTATTTTCAAAAATTTGTAGTTTTTTCACCACGGCAGACGTCGGAGTATTACGTCACCACGTGATGGTCTTTCCCGAACTCCATAAGGCAGACTCCTAACACCGTTCCTTGACCCCGTCATCCACTTAATCGGGCTTCAACTGATTCAGTATTAAAGTCATTTCAGTGATTTAATCTGCCAAAATAATGTAATTTAAATGAAAATACCTCAAGTTGAGGCCGTTACTCAGCAATGTTGAGGTGGAATTAAAAAAAGAGATTAATTAGATTAATTAATTACAAAGCATGATGAATTAATCCCACATTTTTTTAATCTCTTGACAGCACTACTTATTTCTACTTACTTCACTAGATGAGCAAATGTGCTAAACTCCACTTTAAAATAATAATTTATTCAGGGGTGCACATAAGTGGTGCACGGGTATGCATGGGCAACCAAAATAACGAATGTGCACCACATAAAATGTTGTGCGTTTTCGCATTTGAGATTTAGGGATTCATATAATTTTTTTTGTTTTTAAATTACACATGGTTAGTCAATAGTGATTCTGCCACTGTCTAGGGCAGGGGTCACCAACATGGTGCCCGCGGGCACCAGGTAGCCCGCATGGACAGTGTGAGGGGCCCTCAGGAGCTCTAGTCACCAATGAGCTCCATCTAAAATCTGATTAACTCTCAAAGATTCAAACTCACAAAGATAAATACATAGAGAGATGTAGTAAGTACTTAACTAGTAAAGTCAAATACAGCTGATAGTTTTCTTATTGAATGAACCATGTTTAAATGTTTATTTTCACTGAAGAATTGTGACGAATATTTTTGTTGCAGATCTGGTGCTGCTCAGTGGTATGTTATATGTTAGTATAATATGATATATACATAAAAAAAAAAATTATATATATATATATATATATATATATATATATATATCAGGAGAAATAGTAAAGTTATTCTTAGCCTGTTTTATTATCTTAACCAAGTATAACTGTGAACATTTAGTATTTAAGACATTCATTTCTAACTGGTAGCCCTTTGGACTATTCAGTAGCTATGACGTAGCTCACAGTTTCAGAAAGGTTGGTGACCCCTGGTCTAGGGCGACCGTGGCTCAGGTGGTAGAGGGTCGTCTTCTGATCGAGAAGTTGGGGGTTCGATCCCAGTTCCTGACTATGTGTCGAAGTGTCCTTGGGCAAGACACTGAACCCTAAGTTGCTCCCAGTGGTCGACTAGCGCCTTGCATGGCAGTCCTGTCCCATTGGTGTGTGAATGTGGGAGTGATTGGGTGAATGAGACTGCTTCAGTGTGGTTATAAAGCGCTATATAAATCAAGTCCATTTACCATTTACTTGGACTGTTTACTGAATTTCTTTAAGTAAAAACATTAGATGCTCCTCTTCCCTGCTTTTTCTGCTGATCATGTTAATTGTAAATACAGTATATTCTTCTTTAACTTTATTCTTGGCAACATTACTTTATGCTCTTTTTTTAAAAAAAAAAAACATTACTGAATGAATGGATCAATGGTATTGAAACAATTGCAGGTATTCATTTAGCGATGAAGTCCTGCATCTGTTTTAAAGCAGTGGCACCACTGATGAACAACCAATCAACACGTTGCAAGTCAAAAACACCTGTCACAGCTTTGCAGACTGGAAAATAACAATCTAGCATTATGCCATGAGCCGTTGAGAAGATTGAGCAGAATACTCTATTGGGGGACAGAATGTCTTTAGAGGAGGCACGACTAGACTCGCAGGGGAAGATAAGAGAAGGTTTCATGTTCTTACATCCGGGGCAATAGAGTACTATAAAGTCAAAGTGGTGAAAAAACAACGGCCACCTTGCCTGGCCTGGATTTAATGTACTTGAAGTTCTTGTGATCAGTTTAGACTACAAAAGGCTGATCCCCCCAGCTCCCAATCGCTGATATCATTAGGAGGGATTTAATCAGTCCCTACAGTTGACACCACTCCTCCACATCAGAAATATTCATAGTCCAATGTCTGAGGCGTCCACCTCCACCACAAACTGACCTTGAAGGTCTGGGGCAGAAAGGACAGGGGCTATGGTGAATTTGTTCTAAGAACTGAGAGGCTTCTCCCACAGTGGCAGCAGTCTAGCAAAAGGAAACCTGGGCGGATGTCAGGGCGTGCCAGTGTGAGGCTAGTGTTGTAGGTCCTGAAGAACCTACGGTCAAATGATTAAAATAACAGTGGAAAAAGGTAACGTTTGTGAATTGTAGTCAATACATGGTTGAAGGGACCTGCTGCTTTTTTGAAATGTCTTTCTCTGATGGCAGGTGAGGAGCAGTGTCTCCACCGTCTGTAGATGCGTCTGTAGATGCGTTTGTAGATGCGGCCATCTTGCGGTACTCACGGAACGAAAGTGGCTCCATCGTCCCCAGCAGCTTACAATAACAGCAGCTAACTATCACAGCAGCTAACTATCACAGCAGTTTACTATCTCTGCAGCTAACTATAACAGCAGCTAACTATCACATTGATCTCACACTGACCAAACAAACACTGACCAAACAAACACAGACCAAACAAACACAGACCAAACAAACACTGACCAAACAAACACAGACCAAACAAACACTGACCAAACAAACACTGACCAACAAACACAGACCAAACAAACACTCACCAAACACCGACTAAAACATTCACCAAGCAAAAGCAAAGCCTGAGGCAAAGGTTGTTCTGTGAAAATCGTGGTGGATGCAGCAGCAGCACCAGCAGCACACGGCACTGTCTATAGAGCTGCCCTGTGTTAATAGTGTCCAAAAAACTCTGAATTAAGCCTATACTTAGTATATGTTCCCCAAACTAAAGTGACATCTTGATCATTACTAGTTCACCAGTAGTTGTACATCAATTAACCAACACGTTCCCTAAACTAAAGTTCACCACAATCAGAAGAAGCTTTAAAACCGTAAGTCTGTACCGTACTACATGCCAATTTCCTCTGCCGGCTCCGTTTAGGGAGGCTTAGCTTTTTGTGCCATGGTTGTCACCCCCGCTCTTTGTTTGGTTACTCTGCGCGTGTTTGTCCAGCCCCTCTCAGCCCCCCCAGAATTCAAATGCCTGGTGAGCGCTCCCAAACTAATCACCTGTATTAAACATTGAATAATACAAGGAGATTAGGATGGATTCCAGGCCAGCGTTGTACCAGGAAATAATCAATTGTACATTTGTAAGGCCTATGCTGGGGCAGAGCTATCACCTTGTACTAAAAATATTCAAATTGTGGTAGAATAAGAAAACCTTGCTGATATCTTGGTAGGCTTCATCATCCTCCCCAGCCACCTCAATTGCTGCAACCCTCCTCACATCTTCAGCAAAAACACGAACAGAGCCACAAATAGCACCCCAAGAGAGAATATTACCTCACTTTCCATCAATGTGAGGCAGATACTATTGTAACCTATGTCGTCCTTACACCATAGCGTACATCTCCAGTGGGATCACATTGGGACAAAGCTATATTCTGATGAAGTGGTTCAAATCCAATACTAACTGGGCAATATGTAGGACAGAAAATATACATTTGCCATCTTGCCGTGTGCATTCAAGGGATGTGGGTGCAGGGTGGGCAGACGAGACTAAAATCAATAAACGTTTGATCAGCACCACAGTCAATGAACATGTAACTGGATTGACTCAATACATTGCCAGAAGGGGTACTGAGGACGTCTTGAGTGAGTTTACCTGTGGGAACAGCTTTGACTGGTCAACCGGATAGTTAGATTGATAAGCTCATCCAGTTAACAGGAAGCTCCAGTAGGGTAAGATACTCCTGTGTCTTGAATGACAGCCCAGTTACATAAAAGTCAATTAGAGCCTCATCTCCCCAGAAACAGTGAGCCTCCGAAGTGCAGAATTAGATGGCGTAGTTTTTTACTGACCCGCGGCCCAGATTGAGCTTCCACAAAGCTCAAGCTGCCTGCCATGACAGGCATGACATCACTCGCTTATAGACTTTACAATATTGATTTTTCCTTCTATCTCAAAATATGTGCTTTTTTGCTACCCTTCATTTCTGTTTATTTGCAGACTTACAGACTCAGATTTACCAGATATCCAACTTAAAATCTATATAATGTGAAAATGTTCAAATGTTTAATCAGTGCCTTTTATGAGAAACGATCTATGACGTGGGAGAACGGAGTCGGTCTTGTGCAACCAGTTCTTCAATTGTTTTAGAAACATTGGAAGACAGTGAAAAGGAGAGCGATTACGATGAAGTTCAGTGCTTTAAAATAGTAACTGTTTTAAGTGCCTTAAAAACACATTTGTTTACATTCATACATTTAGTAAATTAAAGTAAAATGTTATCCATGCATCTATTCTGTCCCTCCTGTTCACCAACAAACCACCCTGGATCATCCCCTGACCACGAGACAGAAACGGTCACATGCAATTCTGCATATATTCCTTCTGCCACATTTTTTCTTTCTATTTTTGCACTACTAGACACAAGAAACTATTTCCTACAACAGATAGACAACACATGTAGAGAAAAGTCCAAGTCATAAAATTCAAAGGACTGCTTGTTATATAGCCTGGAATCATCCTAATCTTCTAGTATTATTCAATGTTTAATACAGCAAATTAGTCTTGAAGCACTCACCAGGCGTTTGAGTTCTGGGTGCTGAGCGCGACAGGACAAACACGCAAAGAGTAACCAATCAAATGATCAGTGGACGTGACAACCATAGCACAACTAGCTAAGCCGGGGCTCCCTAAAAGGAGTGGAAAATGACATGTAGTATGGTACAGACTTACGGTTTTAAAGCCTCTTCTTGTTTTGCTTTCAACATATATCCAGGTATTTTAAAACAGAAGAGAGTACAGCTCCGAACATCTTCTACGTGGCGGGCGCCATGTTTGTTTTGACACTGCTTGAGGCAGAAGATATGACGTTCTTTATGTACGGCTCTGATTGGTTCGGTTTCTTTCAAACCGAGGAAATGAGCAGAAACAGCAGCATTATGGCCAGGCGAGTTATCTCCTGAGTTGGAGAATGAACCACACAGTGCATCACCAATTAGAAGCCCTGTAAGGTCCTGTGTTTTAACCTACTCTTTTTAAATTGTACTTATTTTAAACAAGGCCAGATGGTTACAAATCCTTGTGTGCCAGTTTTATGAGTTTACATTTATCCTCCAATTAGCATCAAAGGCAAATAAAATAAACCCAGACAAGGATGACTCCTAAACAAATAGGCGCTATAAACTTTTTTTGCACAATCTGCTTTCTGGTGTAAAACATGGCAGCACTGATAAAGGTGGATTAGACACAAGCCCTTAGTAAAGCAGAGTGAACACCATATGTTTGTGAACAACACGTGCAGCACAAAATATGTGATGCAAAAACAAACTTACTTTCTTCTGTATTGGTATGGATCAGAGTCACATTCCTCATCTGACAAATCTTCAACAAATAGAGAAACTGAGTTCAGATGCACAACAGATGCAGCTCTGCAGTGATGACACAAAAACACATGCACTCATTGGAGGCTTCAGAGTATCTCAGTTCTATGCTAAATTCCATTATACGGTGGAACATCAGACTGGGATGACTGGTATGCAGAATGGGGAGTAACGGAACATGTCATGGCATTTAGTTATTATTAGGTTCAGAATGTGAATGCTTTATAAATACATTTATTACATGATTGAATTTGAAATTATTAGAGAGAAAAAAGTACACGCAGGCATGCAAGTACCATGAGACGCCGAGAGTCTTACAAAGTCACTCTCATCACAGCACCATTGTAGCATTCCAGTGCCGCCTGCTCATCCATTAGTGGTAGGGGCAAAAAAATCAATATGGTCCTAATCGTCCTCCTTCCACATGTGATACAATGATGCATGCTGGCGCTAAATATCGACTTTTTCTTTCCGTCTTCAGTTTGTGGTTTCAATTTGACGCTACACGTAATGCAATGTTTTTGTGCCAACTATGCATTTTTTCTTGCAAAAAATAGAAGATTAAATTGATTACATTGCATAAGTGCGACCATCACAAGACCTTCCTTAGGAAAAGAAAGCTAAAGATGGAAAGAGAGGGCAGCGCTACACCTGAGTGAGGAAGGATATAAAAACGTCCGCGTCTGATTTCAGATATAACTTTGGCTTTGTGCCCATTAGCTTAGCCCGCAGATCCCTCTCAGAGCTTGAAGCGGTCCTCTTATATCACCAAATTTCGTCAGAACTGAAAAGTTTCAAGTGTGTATCCCGTACCAATATTATGGAGCCAACGTCTGGATAACTGTGACTTAGTGTCATTATTTGTCTTTCTGTGGGTTTTTTCTCTTGTTGTTATAGCAATTATTAGCTTTACACTCCACCATTATTCTGAAACTGTAGACCAATGGTAAACAGCTAACAGGAATCAACGAACGTGTGTCATATCCTGTGCAAAATGGCGACTCCATAGTTTATGCATGAAGGTATAAAACTGTCCTAAAAAGTCCTTTTAATGTATTACTGTATAAAAAGGTGCACATATTTTGTTTATTGGTAATACATTAAACACATTTTTTGTTATATACATTTTCACTACAGGTATCCTTTAAAGCAGAAAGTTTTGCCTAAAGCTTGGTTTAGACAGACTGTACTGTATTACTTTTTTGTACACAAAATTTCTCAATAAAATACTCTGAGATTCTGTTCTGTTGTCTTAGAGAAAACACAATTAATATTGATATTTATTTTTGTTTGTTTAAATTAGCATATTTTGGTATTAAAATAATCTAAAAGTAATGAAAATTAATCAAGGGACATTGCTTTAATAATGTGGCTCTTGGAGTATGGTACTGAATGAAAACAATTTAATCAGGTAACTAGTTACAGTAACTCAATACATTTTGGAAGTAACCCTCCCATCTCTGCTGGTATGTCAGCAGGTCAGTTGTGACTCACAGCAATGCCTCCTCCTCACCACTATCAACATTTACATCACTTTGCCATCCAGGTGATAAAAATCTTATAAAAACAACACAATTATGCACTGCAGGTGTGAGGTGGAGATTAATTCAACAAATATAATGACTGTATTGAGCATGAAGGATTGGGTATAAAATCGACATTTTCTGCTTTTGTTGCATTTCTCCATGGTCGGTGCATGGCTTGCCACGCACTAATTTGGCACATCACATGCACTCTTTGTTCAAACTCTTTAAAGTGTTTTGAAGCGATGTTTCTTAAAAATCATATCCAGAAAATTCCTGCAGCGCTGTATCAGATCATTGCATCACATTGATGGCTGGTTTTGTTTATTCACATTTTTTCCCTACGCAGCGTTTCCCCTGAGTATTGCGTCTATTTCACAAGTGAGCGTCGTCCATGAATAAATAAAGTTGAACTACAAACTGGCTCTGGGACAATAAAAAGTGAAATTCCTCAAACGACCCAGACAGAACAAACAAGCTCTGTAAAACAGTCACACAGAAGACATTGTTTAAACACTGGATTAGGGGTGTAGCCAATTGTGTCTGTGTATGTTTGGGGGGTATTATACCAAGGCAAATTGGTATAAAGATTAGGGATGCACTGATACCGGACTATACTGGTATCGGTACTCAGAATCAGCAAGTACACATAACCGAGTATCGGTATTGATTCCGTTTTGGAAAAAGTGAGTAAAGTAAAGATTATATACCACACTTACCCATGTTGTACTTTTTTTTTTACCTCACCATATATTCTGGAATAAGACATAATAGTTATAGAATAGAATGATTTTATTGTCATTATACACAAGGTACAACGAAATTAAGAGAAAAGAAAGATAGATATGTGTATTTATAAGGGGAGCCACTAAGACGATAAATAAACAATAAACAGTAAGAACAACGAGGATAAATATATTGCACGGTGTAATAGTAGAATTATATGCATATTCTAATTCTGAGCTTATAGATGCCAATATAGATGCTTATATATGTATATTTCTCCCTGCCTGCATGCTCAGAGCTGTGTGTTTCCCCAGTGTTCTCTCCTGTGAGAAGAAGACATGTTCTCACATGAGATTCTCTCTCAGTGTCAGACAATCTCATAACAGGTGTCCTGAGCTGGGAAAACCTGATTACATACTCTCTGTTTTTGTTCATGCCAGAGCTCTGGAATAAACTTCACAAAAGATATTTCATTAGACATAATGTGTGTTTGAAGATTTCCGTAACAGTTACAAATTGTCTGAAATGACTGAAACACCTCTTATGTGCTACTGCTTCAGTGCAGCCTGTAATTGGGGTGTCATTATGACATTTATTGGGGGAATTTATTATGTATCTGTATTAGATTACTGTCAAAGTAGAAACACAGCAGCTGATAAGATACGTAACAAAAACAATTGTGGGCGGATCATTAACGGTGCCACGTGCAGGTGTAGGTGCAGACCTAAATGCAGGAACGGAAGCTGAGCTCAGGTGCATTATTTCAATATTTGTTGTCTCTTGAGGCATGGTCAGACAAGCAGGGATTTGGCACACAGGTGGTCAGTCCAGGAAGGCAGAGGCAATCAAAAACACAAAAAGGCAAACCAAGAACACAGAGCAAGGGTAAACAAGAAGATTGTGCAAATGCATTGGAAGGAAGTCAAGAGTTCCTGCCTGCCCTCCAAAATAAAAGTTTAGGGGTATGAAAACGTGTGCAAACGTCACTCCACGCGCTAATAGGTCATACAAACCCTAGGGAATCAGCGCTTGTATTCACAACGCATCCTAAGGCTAAAAGTAGCTCTTAATGATGTCACTCTTGGAAAAATCTTAGAATTCTTCAAATTTTAAGATTTTTCTTAGAATTATTCCTTGTTAGGATAAAAGTAATTGACCATGTATCATAGGGCCTAAGATAGCTCTTACGGTGTAAAACTGTTAGGAGTAGTGAGGAGGACTTTTAAGAAGCCTAAAAGTGTCTTAAACAGAAAGAAACAGAGAGAAAGACAGAGGACGGAGATAAATTCTCTGTGTTTCTGGTGTGTTTTAGTTTTTTCACACCATCCACCAAGTTGTATACTTTTAAACTCTAACTGGCAATAAAACTATTCTGATTCTGACTTTCTCTAACAACCAATCACAGATTTTAGCAGACTGCATACCCAGGAACAGGGTCAAACACACCTCCGCACTAAGATAAAAGTTTCCGTCAACTCCTTGCTCATAGTTGCTCTCAGACACTTCCTGAATCAATTTTAAGCTAAGATTCCTTGCTTGGAATTTTTAGGCAAAGTTAGGAACCCTCTGAGAGGACTCTGAGAAGCTTCGTGAATACGGGCACAGGAGTGTGCGGCTGCTGCACGTCGCAATGCGCCCCGAATCCATTTAGCGCGTTTCCCTCTAATGAGTATGTATAGCAGATTTCCCAAGGCGAGCAGAAAAAATGGGAGGAGGACATGCAAATAAATGAATGCATTTGGTGCAATGCAATTCATCAAACCAGGAACTGTTTGTGGTGATTGTTTTGTGCGCCGAAAATAGTATGACTGACAAGCAGGCGCAAACACACACGCAGAGATGAGCTGCACTGAGTAAACACAGCGGAGATGGAAAAAAATGCTCTAGTTAACCTTTCTCGTATAAGAAAATCATTTAAATAAAACAATAGTCAATATTAACAGCCGCTGAATAAGAAAATACAGAGTAAAGTGTGTGTGTGTGTGAGAGATATAATAATTATAATAATGGTATTGTGCTATTAGAGGGTGAGGGGAGGAAACCGTAACAAATTTATAATAGTAAAAAATATGAACTATATATATATATATATATATATATATATATACACTAAAATACAAAATACAATTGATAAAAGAGATTAAAAGAAGAAAATATAGAAAATAAATAAATAATAATAAAATTAATTCAACTCCAAGGAAGGGGGATCAAAAATAGTTTCAACTTGGAGCCCGGCACCCAGGCGAACTGAGGGGGCAAGGCCAGACACAGTGGACATTGGGGGGACCTGAGGGGGACCCCACGCATGCCTTTAACCCTCACTGTCCAGGTATCCCTCTCAGCTCTAGGCTACCTCCAGACCTAGCAGGAGGAGGCTAACCCAGAGCCTCAGAGGTCCCCCATGGAGGGTCCATATGACATAATCTTGCTAACAGATAAAATAAATTAATGTCATATAAAATTGTGACAGGACTGTTGCACAGGTAAGGGTTCTTAGAAATTATTTTTCCTCCTACGCACAAGTATGGTGTTGTCTTAAATGCCTCTCTATACAGCAGCTCTCTAGACCATATAAAACAGCTGTGATTAATCACATTGTGCTACACCTGTGATCAATCAAGACAGAGGTCCTCCCTGAATCATCTCTCTGCCAGCTAACCATGCCCCCATCACAATCATATACTAGCTGCTACAACAGACAGCATTTTATTCCTGATCCTACACTAATAAATCAATTCTCCTCATTATGATGGGAAAGGAATTATGCACTATGAAGTCATTAAGCTTTGATATATCACTATATGATAGTTAACCAAGGCTTTGAGAAGAAGCCGGGGTTATATATTAAAATAAAAAATACAAAATACAAAAATCAACAATACTGCAGACTTTAGGACAACCACCTGGGCCAATCATTCCATATTCAGGGGTGGACAGGGACAAAAACTCAGCCCTGGAATTTTGTGTCCAGACCCACTACATTATCAGCAGACACCATGTAGAAGCTAAGTCAGTGATGTTCAACATGTGGCTTTTTCGGTCTTACTTTTAATTACTATTCTCCCAGAAAACCTTAAAAGAGGGAAACTTTTTAACCCCTTCTTACATATTTCCTTTGGCCATTTTGCAACTTCCTTTGTCCCATTTTTGTCCCTTATCAAAAAGTTGTGACATTTCTATTAAAAGGGAAGTTGAAGTGGTTACATTATGTAACCACTTAACACCTTAGCCTTTAAGGCCAATTCCAAGTCGTTTTTACCCACACTAATAAAACAAAAGCCATGAAACAAGTAAGTGAACATTTACAGGCAAATGTTAACTTTTGAATGGTTCTGCACTGTGAACATTAGTCTAAAATTGCTGTGTCACTCTTTAATCTTGTATCCTACTTCTGTTTTTACATCACATATTTTATTTGATGCTATTTAATATATTTCATGTCTGGTGATGCTGGTTCAAACAGAAGTAGGAATTTTACAAATTAATAAATAAAAGTAAGTATAATTTTATTCTTTTAGTTTATTTTTAAACATATTCTTTCTTTGTGGCCTGGTACTAATTGGTCCACAGACTAGTATTGGTCTGTTTTCTGGTGGGTTTACAGTCTGTAACTTACAGGTAATGTGGGATCTTCACTAAGCTTTCATTTTGTTTAGATGTTTATGAACTTAAGATCACTTCTAAATATTTTAATCCTCCCTGACATTTTCAACATTCTCTTTCTTTGCTTTTGAAGAATTCATTTGATTTGTGATCATCACTCATCATGCTTGAGCTTTTTTTCCTCCACATTTTAACATTTCATTTTTGACAGCTACCTTACTAGGATTCTCTTCCTTTTCAAAAGAAAAGCTAAGGTTTTTGGATCACAATCTGAATTTTGCACACACACTTTTTTCCCCGCTGCATGTCACATCAGCCCTATTTTTAGACGAACACTCCCACAATTCAACTTTACAATGAGATGGAAGAAAGTCTGTCTCTGTTTGTGAGTGCATGGAGCATTCTTTCAGATGTAAAAGCCTTTCACGGCGAAACACAAATAGATATGACAAGCTGAAAGGTCACATGATGAACACAAATCATGATTGAAAAACATGTTTGAATATTCCCTGCCCTATTCATTTTAACATCTTCATATGTTTCCCATGACAACTACTGCTTCTTAGCTGAATGAAGGGTTAGTGTCACTATTTCTACACTGCATCGATAGAAATCCAGTACTTCCTCACCTCAAATATGGCTCCAGTGGATCTGTCACCCCTGATTTTAAATTTTAAAAGTGTTTTCCTAAGCAGGGATTATCATAACTTTGTTGGTCTGCCACTAAAGGAAGGTTGCTGCTTTTCCATAAATAAATGTTTTCCAGTAGGAACAGAATAGTGTCAAACTCAAGGCCCCGGGAGCCAAATCCTGCCCTTTGGAACATCTATTTCAGCCTGCATGACACTGTGCATTCCAGTGTTACCGCCCCAACGTTACTTTTGACAGTAACTAGTACTGTAACGCAATATTTTTTTAAATATTTACTTAGGCTGCTTTCACACATACCTCTTTGATCCGCACCTTCATTTCCTCGGATAGTCCGGTCTTTTTCCGATATGTGAAAGCTCACTCGAAGGTACACGCACACACTCACAACCCAGTGCTCCAGCAGGCAGCACACACACAAAAATCCATCCATCTATCATCCATCCATTTTCAGACCCGCTTTGTCAGCACACAAACACATCACAAACATTTCCTCACTCCCTTCTGTATTTACTACCACATCATTCATTTATTTCACTTCTCTCTCTTCCCCAAACTGTTCACATGGTCAGTGATGGCTGCACACCTGACTGCTCTGTTTTATCACATCTTCACACATTATACATCCTTAGCGGTAAGTTACCAGTGTCATGACGCCTCTGACAGGTGGAAGACAAAGTGGCATCATCTCTGTGATTATGTAATGCATTAGGTTGTGGGATTGTGTGAATATGGGTTATTTTGACTTATTATGTTTCTGTTGGGTTTGTTTTAGCATTTCCTTTCGAAAACATGGAAGAGAGACCAAAATACATGACAGGGAAGCTCAGTCAGTAATTACACACACCGTTGTCACGGCAATTAGCACAAGCACACATGAACACACCCAGTGCTCCTGTACCCTGCAGAAACACACATACATACACGACACAAGCATTTCCACACTCATTGTGTTTATGGGTATTTTGAATCATTATCAATTACGTTTCTGGGGGGTTTGTTTGAGGATTTCCTTTAGAAAATGCATTTTTCTGACAGAAGTGTTGTTTTCGTCTATGGAAGCTGAAGTATTCTGTCCAATAAGCGACCAGCCTTTTTGCCTGTTTTACAAGAAAATAAATATCAGAAATTTCACAAATATTGCTATAAATCTGGTCAAAGGTAACATAAGAAAAATTCACATGTTTTTTAAACTGTTTGTTGCTAAATGTTGCAAAAAGTTTATTTTAGCCTGCGCAACTTTACAATCTGCGCCTCACAAAAGTGAACTTATTTGCAAGAGGTGTCTTGTGATATGCTGAGTCAGTGATGATGAAAACCGAGTGGATCCCAGTTTCTTTTTCCAGGTCAAAGCAATTATGAAAAACTGTAATCACTGCCAACTGCCACACGGCTGTTACATTGTGCAGCATATTTACTCTCTGCAAATGTCATGTTTTCCTGATTGACTGTTTCACAGCTTGCATCGCAGCTCAAGCCGTCGACTGACAAAGTCTACCACCGCCTCAATATGCCGCCTTCCTGCAGCGTCTTGGCAATCTCTGAAGCTGATATATGAAGAGTGTGCATTTGTGTTACATAAATGGTATATGCGTGCAGTTGGTTTTGCTTGCACAAGCTTTGAAAATTTGGACTGAAAGCCGAGCATTCGTTAGATGCAGCGAGTGAGCTTTGTTTGGAAAAGCATTGGTAACAGATGCCCAAGTATCATATCCCAATAATGAGGATGCTGTTAAGGGATGAGGATGAAGACATGCACAACTCACTCGTTCATACTTCATACTACTGCTCCGTGGTGAAAGATGAGGATTTTTTTGTAGCTAAAACACAAGAGTCGTCAGATCATGCAGGTAGGGTACATGCAGGGGTGGACTGGGACAAAAATTCAGCCCTGAAATTTTCTGTCCAGATCAGCCCACTATCAGTGGACACCATGTAGAAGTTATTAAGTTTATAACTCTCAACATGTGGCTCTTTTTTTGATTGTTATTCCCCCAGAAAACCTTAAAGGAGGAAACTTTTTTAACCCCTTTTGCAACTTTGTCTGTCCCATTTATGCCTCTTTTTCAAAAAGTTCTGACATTTTCTTAGATTTTTGCCATAAATATCCTTTTTTTCCCTTATTTCTTTGGAAATTTTTCTCTTTAATTTTTTTGGCCATTTTTCATCCATATAAGCTACATTTTGCCCAGTAAATACCACATGTTTCCTTTTTACCCTATATTTTGCCTCTTTATGTTCCACATTTTGCCCTTTTTCACTATTGTTTGCCACATTTTGGCTATTTAAGCTACCCTTTGCCATTAAATACCATCTGGTTCTTCTTTATTTGCCCATATATAGGCCCCAAATACCTGTTGCCTTGGCACTTCACTCTTGTCTGGCTTCATCACAAACGTCTGCTTCACTAAATTTATCCGCTGCTGCTTCTGGGCTTCTTTTGACTCATCTTCCTGATCAATTATTTAGGTTATTCTATAAATATCATCTTGCTAAGTGGAAGAGATTCCAATCTCCAATGGTGCTTAAAATAGAAAAGCACCATTGGAAGCATTCATAGAGCCATATTTGAAAATTCAAGCAAGACAATCGAAAGCCTAAGCAGAGGTATGACTTCAGTGTAAACGTTCTGTGTAGATTAGAAATGCTCATTGTCTCATTTTAACATTACAATATCATTGAAATGAGTTGTTTTGGTGGTTCAGATCATCAGACAGTTCATTTTTCCCACTTTCAGGAACAACAAGAGGCTCTCCAACCCTCCATTGTGATTATGAGAATCAGCAGAAACTGTGTTTGATCTATGCAGCCACCTTGTTGTCCTCTTTCATTGTGTGACCAAGGAGATACTGAATTTAAAATAACTAATGGTAAAATAACTAAAGCAATAATAATATCCAAGGACACACAGATAAGTTTGTAAAAAATAGGCAGAGAGTGTTTTCAAACGATGGAATTCAAATTTATTAAGACCAGGAGTAAGCATAAAAGATAAAAAAAAAGAATATTTATTTCTATAACTAAAATTTAGGTTTCACTCAATGGTCTATATTAAAAGTACACATTCAATTAAGACATTTCAGCCCCTGAGTCAGGACCAAACAGAATCGAAAAAAATAAAAACAAGATTACCACAACTAAGCAAGGATGGCTGGAGAGGAAGTAGCCCCACCCCAAACAAACCAAAAAGTGCTACCCACAAACACACATTAAATAACAAAAGCCTTTAGTGCAACACAAAAATAAGGGCCAACTCCCCCCCTCCCAAGCACACCCAAGAGAAACAACTAAAAGACCCAGGGACTGTATAACTTTACTGGTGCAGAGCTAAAATAGGGTTTCCACCATATACAAAAAAAGATACCAAATAAACTCTAAACAAAACAGTAGCAGGCTAAAATCTGGAATTAAAAGGTAAACAGATGTTAAAACCCACATACACAAAAATAAACTAAATATTAAAATACCTGTCCTACCTTAAAACTGCTCAAAACAATGGGGGAAATAGCTGCCACCAGAATCCTAAAACCAGAAGGATGTGTTAAACAGCAGCTTAAAATGCTAAAAAAAAAAAAAAAAAACCGAGGGAGCGATTGAAAACACACCTGTCACCAGCCAGCAGCAGTCGAGACTGATCACCAGACATGGAGGACCTTCATACAGGACACTTCCTCCACTAGGCAGGAAGTGGCCTTACCTTCTTAATTAAGAGAAGGGAGCCCCCCTACTGACCGCTATAATCGCTATAGATGTCACATTGTGTTTGACCTCCTTGTTCTCGCATAACTGAGGTTTTATTTACATGTTGGCCTCTGAACTCTCCTCTACAGCTTAAACAACTGCAGCTTATTCATGTCAACCTGCACAGTTTAGCCTGAACAAAATATCAATTGTCTTTAGAGATTAAAATATTAAAAAAAAAACTGAGTTATGAATTGTTACCTATGCATTCATAAATATTGTATATCAGAGAATATATCTGCTTCAATTCCACATTATTGTTTAATCCATTGATGTTATTTAATGTCAACAGGAGGAAAAACTGTCAGGTGAGCATTTACACTGTAGATTCCACAGTGTTTGCTATAGGCTCATACAATTACTCATGATGTTGGAAATAAATTTATAAATGTGTCCAGGTAACTCCTGCAAGGTACACGTACCCATCTCTCATCTCATTTCACCTAGAAATGAAATCTACTTATTATCTCAGCACAGACTGATCACGACATTGACTGAACAAGTATTTAGTCTTCAAGCATAGTTTAAATAATAACAGATTGTTTGCGGGAGATTGGGACACACCTGGGTGGAAACAGCAGGAAACCTACTCATTTACCCAAAACACACACTGACAAGACTGGGAGTTCAGAAAGATATACAAGAATCCTGACAGCATACGCAGAGTTCACAATGATGTGTTGATGTCTTCTGACTATTGCAACAACACATCATCAGTATAGGGTAAAACTAACCTGTCTCATGACACTCTAAACCCAACTTATGCTTCTTATTAGAGGTCAAAAGATTTTATTCCAGTTCTCCCAAATTTGTTTTTTTCATAAAATAGTTTTCTTCTGATTTGATTTTAACACTTTTACTGTTAGTTTCATGTCACATCAACCTCGTGTGTGGAATATAAGTTTTTTCCGTGAAATGGTCCCAAACTTTAGAGACTTTAGGTCATTCTTCTTCTGTTGTGCAATTTTTCTTCACAATGTTAATTATGAAGCAACACTGCGCCCAGCAGTTCATGTATGGTACTACAGCAGAAATGAAG
Source organism: Gouania willdenowi (assembly GCF_900634775.1). Taxonomy (NCBI): domain Eukaryota; kingdom Metazoa; phylum Chordata; class Actinopteri; order Blenniiformes; family Gobiesocidae; genus Gouania; species Gouania willdenowi. Next base: position 33,100,980 of record NC_041048.1, on the reverse strand, counting down.
CAGAAAGCGTTCGACGGCCTGATTATATCATGAATTTACAACATTAAATGTTGCGTTGATGCAAATTTTCGGAGACAACATTATCAATTATGTTACGAATCATTTTTGCATTATTGTATGTCACACACATTGTGGTTGGCACGAATCTTGAGAAGGTCTTTATATTTAATTCTATTTTTTCTCTTGCCCCCCTGGCAAGAATCTCAAACTCTGCCTATGCCTGACAGACATAGAAACTGGGAACAAAGTAAATAGAGTACCAATAAAATAACTAACAAAAAATATAACTCTGGAAATCAATCTAATAATACAAAAGCTAAATAAGCCAATTACAAAAGAACCCCAATGAGTTTAGAACGTATGACTTCAGGATTTATTCTTGTCCCCCCATGTTATATGTGATTGTCTTTTCATGTTTCTTGGTCGGGATGTAACTGAAACTGTGTTTTCCCTCAGGGATTAATAAAGTATAATCAATCAATCAATCAATCAATCAAGTAGAATACTGTTACTTGATTGTAATTGTACTCAAGAACGAGTACAAGTAAGTCATACATAAAATCAGAATCAGAAATGTTTTATTTGCCATGTACAGTTTTGAGGACAGTACAAGGAAAAAGTAAAGTAAAGTACAAGTAAAAAGTAGCTCAATTAAATAAGACTCAAAGTAAAAGTTACTAGTTACTTTCATCACCCCCCACGTTTATTTTTGGTAATAAATCTTGCCACGGTCCCCCTGCATACAGTTAACATCTCATGTAGAATCTTATAAAGGAAGAAGCCAAATCTTGTACAATTGAAACTTCAATTATTTTCCACAAAGGCATCTGTATAAAATAAAAAGTGTCTATTCGTACGGTTGCCGTACGGACAACCCCCGGTGCTATTGGTACATTTATCCAAGTACAAGTACGTAGCGTCTTAGGGTTAGGTTATATAGCAACAATTTTTAGGGCTAGGGTTAGGTTTACTGTTAGGTTTAGTCTTAGTCACATGACTTAAACTGGCCAATGAGGGGCGCTGCATACGGATAGAATGTCGGTATATTGATATGGTAACTGTACGGATAGCCACTGCCTAAAATAAAAAGTTGGTCAAAATGTACACTTCTTTTTTAAATAAAATAACACTAATATATTCAATTCAAAATCAAAAAACATTCTCAGACTCTAAGTATAGCTGAATGTATGAACTCTAAAACTAAGAAAATAACCGGCATTTGATACAGTTTTGGTGCAGTACGTTACTTTCAATCTGGTTGGTCGGCTATGATGTGATGCATTTGATTGTTGTCTGGTTATTTATTTTTTTTGTAGTTTGACAACGTCCTTTGATAATTTTAGAATAAAAAATTATAATTTACTCAGTAACAGTTGGGTGTAGAAATGTAACAAATGACTTTACTTCTTTTAAAACGTACTTAAGTACAAGTAAAATTACTGATTCAGAAATATACTCCAAAAAGTACAAGTACCCATAAAAGCAACTAAATTTCAGTAACATGAGTACTTGTAATCCATTACTTTCTCCTCTGCTAGACGCAGAAAAAGCTGACTGAAGACAAACTGTGAACAATCAACAAGTCATAACACAGGATAGGCTGTCAGGTGTGAGAAACCTCCCACAGATAGAAACCTGTAGTGTGAGTGAAAGTCAGGTCATCAGCTGCAGAAATGTCCTCAGATGTTTGCCTGTTTTAGACAAACCAGATGATCCATCGCTTAAAGATGGAGTTGAATTGATTCTCAGTGCCTGTGCGTGACTGGCTGTTTATTATAAGGCATGAAAGCAGACTGTGAGGAGAGGGAGTCTGAGATGGAGCAGCACCATCTGACAGCAGAGTGCTGCGACAGACTCATAAGTGGCATATAATGATAATTAACACAGCGATTAGACATCTGCTGTGTTTCCCAGGCTGTCTTGAGAGCAATGTGTTTACAATTAAGATGAGAGATCAAATGAGCAAACAGGTTCACATCATCTTTGCTTAATGGCCGCTGATCAACAGGAGGCCAGACTCAGGTGTGACGGGTCTCCAACAAGAGCCTGTGTGTGAGTGAAGACCCTGGGGGAGCTCGTCATATCTGATTATGTGGATCCAGGAGCCAAATGAGGTGGACGAGGCAGCAGGTTATTACCACCGTGAGTCACCTCTAATCACATCATCACCCTCATCATCACCATCGTCCTCCTTGTCACTTCTGAAGACTCCATCACTGCAATAAATAACTGGGACCTGCAGCATCCTGAGCTCAGGCTGCACAGATCCACTGTGAGATAACAACAGCCACTAGATGGCACCATTGGACTTAAACATTCTAATACTTCTCTCCTCTCTGCCCTGTCTACTGTTTGTTTAATCTCAGATCAGAAATGCTCTAGAATATGATGTTTATTTTACTCGTGAAAGCGTCCAGCAGTGTTTACTTACCATTTCCATTCAGTTAGAAATGCTGAGTCAGCACTCAGTAATAGGATCTTTTTTTGACACATACCATTTAAATTGCAATTCTATTGAGATAATGAAATATTCAATATCAAAATAAGCATTGTCCATTGCTTATTGGGTCTGGGATGCAGAGAAGCCCAGTCACTTCATCTAGCTCAGGGGTCAAACTCATTTTTGCCCAGGGGCCAAATACAGAGCAGTTTCATCCCAAGTAGTCCCCAGATTTAAGATGGGAATTTCAACATTAATGTGCCCTAGTTTAAAATTCTACATATAAATGATATTATAGTATGTAAGGCAATGACAATATCCAAGCAATCAATGACATATTGTGACCAGTTTTTATTTAATTTGGGGAAATTATGTTAAAGCAGAACTAAGTAACTTGCGCTTAGCGCTCCAACTAAAGGTCCCTTTTGGTTGTGTCACTGTTGTAAAAACTCCACACCCCCGCCGCCTGCCCCACCCCACAGCTACATGCGCACTATTGCTTGCAGTGACACTTGCTGGTGCTTTCACACATATAATCCCATGTGAACAGTATGAAGAAGAGCGACAAGTAAAATAAATGAATGATGTGGGAGTAATAAGGAAGGGAGGGTGGAAATGTGTGTGATGTGTTTGTTTGTGTGCTGACAAAGCTCTGAAAATGGATGGATGGATCGATAGATGGATATTTGTGTGTGTGCTGCCTGATTGAGAACTGGGTGAGTGTGTGTGCGTGCCTGTTGCCACGACAACGGTTCCTGTGTGCTGATGTCACTGCATGGAGTTGCTCCGTTCCTCGGAGAAAGGTCTTCTCTGCCTTTTTTTGCTGGCTCTGTCGTGATATAAGTTTGAGAGTTTTCTGGCCAGGGACAGCAGGGAGAGATGAAAGATCCCCCAATCACCCCATAAACCCTCACAGGGCTTATGAAAAGGATTTATTAAGGTGAAAAAGTTACTTAGTTCTGCCTTAAATATTTTTAAGAGAAAAATGCAGAATTTTGAAAAAATGGAACTAATTGAGATATTAAATGCAGTCAGATGATAATTAACATTATTTCTGTCATTTTATTTTCTCTTTAGGACCAAATTGGATGCTCTAAAAGGCCGTATTTGTCCCCCGGGCCTCAAGTTTGACACGTGATCTAACTAACTCCTCTGGGGATCCCAAGGCGATCAGTTTAGATATATAATCCCTCTATGTCCTTGGGGTCTCCTCCCAGCTGAACATGCCCAGGAGGCTTCCTCAAAAGATGCCCAAACCACCTCAGGAGGTTTGGTGGCTCTACTCTGAGATTCTCCTGGATGAACAAGCTCCTCACTCTATCTCTGAGGCAGAACCAGGCCACCCTGCGGAGAAAAATAATTTCAGCCTCTTGCACTCATGATCTTCATTCTTTCGGTTATTTTCCAAAGCTCATGAGCCTAGGAGAGGGTTGGATTGTAGATTGAATGGTGAACAGAGAGCTTGGCCTTCTGGCTTAGCTCTCACTTCATCGCAACAGATCGGTTCAGCGTAAGAATAAATGCAGACGCCACTACGATCCTGCTTCGCTCGTGAACAAGATCCCGATGCTTACTATGAAAAAATACACCCTGAGTGAGGATGTTGCATGCTAATGTTGGCAAGCCAATGTTGGTAAGTATGTTGCCATGGCAACAGTTGGGTTTTGAACAAACTCTCCTGGTGCAATTGGTAGACGAACTATTTGATTACAGTTTTTCACAGTGACTTTGGGACATTTCTAAACTCCTTGTTCAATCCTCCCATCATAACAGCCGTTTCTCCTTTCTTTGAACAAGTTACAAATTCTTTGGTAAATCCATGCAAATGAATATGTATGGCTCTACTTTCCTACCTATCCTATCAATTGCTTATGTCATGCTGATCACAATGTATTATTGTCTTCACAAGTCTTCACACTGGTTTAAATGGTTCAACGTCATATTTCTATACTTTCCATTAATCAATTTTCTTTCTTAATATTTCCTGACTTGATAAATATCCTCTAATAAAATGTAATGTGTGAAGCATTAGATCAACCAATGATTGACCAGTTTATATGTGTCGGAGCACAACATAATGTTACAATGTCAGACAATGGAAAGAGAAGGATCTGAACGTGGTCATCAGCCAGTAAGAAGAAGAGTGAGAGATACTAGTATTTTTTCTGTATTTTTCAATGTCTGTCTTGTAGGCTTTGGTTTGAACACTAACACAAGGTGACAAAAAATGGTCCAAAAGTGGCAAAAACGACCGAAATGGGCCAAAGGCAGTCAAGAGTGGCAAAAATATGACAAAAAGGAAACAGGTGGTCTGTAATGTCACAAGGTCGCTTAAATGAGCAAATTGTGGCAAACAATAGTGAAAAAGGGCAAAAATGTGGAACAAAAAAAAGGCAAAATGTAGGAGAAAAAGGAAACAAGTGTTATTTATTGGGCAAAAGGCAGCTCATTTGGATGAAAAATGGCAAAAAATGATTAAAGAATCAACAAAAATTGGATTAAAGTGTCAAAAAGACATTGCAAAAATGGACAAAAATTTGAAAAAAAAATTGTACATAGGAAGTTGCAAACTGCTCTAAGAAAAAGGTAAAAAGGGATTAAAAAAGTTTACCCCTTTTAAGGTTTTCTGGGGGAATAATAATTAAAATGAAGACATAAAGGGTCACATGTTGCGTATCACTGACTTAATAACAGCTTTATCTTGGTTTTAGTAAATTAATTTTATAAACTAAATAGGGAGTCGACAGTTACCCTTAGAACACCCTCACTTTGAAAATTGCCGCTCAACCCATAATTACTACTTTTGTCATCTGTCCTCGGAGCTGTTAAATTAAAAGATCCGGGAAGAAGGTAGAAAAAACCATACAAGAGGAAGAGGGTGATGCAATGGAGGAGTTGGGAGGAAGAACAGAGGAGGAGGGAGAAGAGTCCCAGGATGTACTGTATGGACGTTACCAATGCAATAAGAGTCACTCAGGTACAGCGCTTTCTAAATCATGGCCGAGGCTGGTCGAAGGGTGCTGCCAAATGTTGGGAGAACAACTTTGTCCTCAGTCATTCAGACATTTCATCGACAGCTCACACAGCTCTGTGTGTACAGTTTTCCCTCAGGAGATTCCCCTCATATGTTCACAATTCTACATTTAGCTTATTTCTGTTCTTTTTCTTTGTGCTATGCAGTGCTGTCTATCCCTTTCAATATATCAATAACATGGTCTGTCAACAAATGACAGTACAAACAGTAAAAGCATGAATGTGAATCTCATCCAGTCTCTTACAATCAATCTCCCACACACACTAACCTGTAACTTACAATTTACAACAAAACTTTATCCATAGTTTACATCTGAACATCTCTCCAGAGTTCACTGTTGCATGGACAACATGGCAAAGTATTTGAACTGTCTTATCTGTACACGATGACACTGACATGTTCATTGAGATGTCCATATTTACCTATTTAACCATGAGAATGAACAGGTTCTATATAAAAAATCACATTTTTGAAATGTTGTGGCATAGAGCAGTGAGTGTGTGCTCATGATTTGTTTTGTGGTTTTTTTTATTTTCTTACATTAGTTAACAATTTTCATTTGTTAGTTGGGCTTCACCTCCTTTAGTGTATTATCAGATGTTGTGATACAGCACATTTCACTAAATCAGACCTTATTCTTTTTCTTGTTTATGATGTGTTTTAAAACTTGTCAATAAAGAATTATCTGAGAGTTCAACTAATTTGCCCTCATTTATCAACAGTTTGTAAGACCATCTGAGCGTACGTTACAATCAGATGTCATTTCAGGTCTGACCTTGTGTACGCGCTGCAGTATTTAATCAGTAATGTGGTGAAGTATGGCTTAGGGCATAAACGCAGAAGTGACAACATTTATTAATAAGGGTTTTTTTAAAAGGGTTTTGATCATTCATTTCTTTTAAAGTGATATTGCCTCAAGCGTGTGAACTGAGGACAATTTAAACGCCATGTTTCCGTGTGTGTCTCCAGGATCTCTGTTGTGAAGTTGTAAGCAGCGCGCACAGGGGGGCAGACGTCACCAGCTGATCCTTCACAGAGCATTTTTATGAGCTCCTTTACTTCCAGTTTTCAAACTTAAAAAGCACATCTCTGTTTTGTTCCGCCTCAGATGAGAGGATGTCGATTTAAATCTCGGAAAGGTTTCTTTTCTTGACAATGTTTGTTTGACCTCAGTGGAACCAGAAATATTTAAGGGCATGACATGTTAATGATCTAATTCAGCCTCCATATTTATCAACACTTATCATTTGTAGGCTGGGATTGGTCAAATCACACCGTCTTGTCGTACAACCAAATGTGCCCTCAAATTTGCACCCGTTATCACACAATCTTGATAAATGAGGGCCAATGTGTCCAGAGATGTCAAAAATTGAGCATTGTGTTAGTCCAGGCAGGCATGGAAGTCAAGCTAGCGCAGCCCATCAGCAGAGAGACGCTGTTAACAACTGACAGCATCCATCCCCTAATTTAGTAAAAGACTGTGTAAAGCAAATTCAGCCATTTTCTTCTTGACACTTTAAATAGGTCATAAATGCACTCCTTAAAACTTGTAAAAAGCCATTCAACCATTTAGAATTTATTTGTGGAGCAAGGCAATTTCTGTGTTCAGAATTTAATGGGTGGGTCAGAAATCATAGCGACGTTCAGTCACGGAGCCATCATTAGCATAAATCAACCCTGCTGCTGAAGCACACCAAACTTCTGAGGCCTCCAGCGGGTGCAATTTGACCCCAGGCTGAAAACAAACCACATATTCGGACTTGGGGGAATAAAACTTGTCCCCTGCTTTTTTTGCACTGCGATTGTGTGTTTCACCTCTAGCGGGCGCAGTTCTGACTCTACCCGGGGAAGATGCACATATTCTGACTCTGGCGGACCCTCGTTTGGCCCGATTCAAGCACTTTTGGAAAAACAATGGGAGAAGCACTATCAACGCTGGAACCGCTTTCACACTGCTCTCTCCCATAGACACAGTACATGGAGGCGGCGCCCTTCTCGCGCCTGGGCGTGGTTCCAGCGCCTCGAACTGACATGGCTCAGTGGTCAATGACACGTTTCTGTGGTGTGACAAACTCATAACATAAATGTATTTCTGCTTTACTCAGACTTTAATCATCCAGCTGATGATGTTTCATGTTTGCCATTAGTTTGAGTTAGTCATGGCGCTGTATTTAAACCACCGCTACACTCCTTCTTCCGCACACTTCTCACGCAAACGCCTTGCAACCCACATCAACCCCAGCTCCTCCTCTTCCATCTAATTAAAGAGTGTCTCTTGTTGCCATCTAACATCTGTGTTTCTGTTTCAGGGGATCTTGCTGACCGCTCCCTCTGCTTATGCCTTTCCATGTTACTCATGGAAGAGCGAGGGGGAGCTCCCCTCAGTTTGAGCTTTCCACGAACCCAGAACAGAGCCTTACTACCAAATCTCAACTGAATGCTAATAAACAATTTAACTAAAGTGATACTGACTGAACTATACTTTCAGTCTTCAGCACAAAAATATAATTATACAGTTTAAATCTAAGGTAAAACTTTGATATAGAAGAAAAAAAAACATCCTTTCTGTTAAACAGCTCAGTTTGCATTTATCTGTCTTTCCTTGTTTGGATGGATTCTGGCTCTAAATGCACAATAAGCACAAGATTGTTTCCAGGACTCCTGCAGCTCTGATGAGAATGTAACTCCATCTGTCTTGGAGACCTGTTGTGTTGTGATTTGGCAACAGCCTCAATTCAAAGGAACGGTCCTGATCTGCTTTCTTTTTGATAAAGGATTCTTATACATTCATGTTTTTATTCAATACACAGACACAAAGTTACCAATACACAGCTAAATAGAAACCCCTCTGCCACTTTTATTTTTCCCTAGAAAAGTCAAAGATGCATGGGCTCAACATTCAAAACAGAATTTTGTGAAGCTGTACAAAGAATTTAGAGTTTTGGTTTACACTACTACATGTGTTTTATTCCAAACAGATATGCATACATTTTGCATATACTATTGTATATATGCTCTAAACTTTGACCTGATTTTGTTTGAAGTTACCATAGATATAGTCGTAAAAGTGCAGCAACACACACTATATTCTTAAGTGGATTTTTCTTTTAAATCTAGGTTTACATTTCTTTGATCTTTTTATTTGATCAAGACTCTCAAACACTTCACCTGTGGAATAATGAAATTATTGTATCACCAGCTGAATATTGTGATGACAATGATAATTAAAACGTTCCCTGCACTCCAAACCTACAATTAGCAGCAGCCCTGGTAATGTGTGGGTTTAGACACAGTGAGATGTAGCAGCCAACAGCGTGGTAAACAGTGTGAATGCGCTCATTAGTAAAGATAAATGTGAAGACATCAATAAAATAAGGTAAAAATAATTAATTGAACGTCTTTTGTAGTGAGTTGAAAGCAATCTGATTTCTGTGATCAGGTTGTATTCCAAAAGACGGTTTAGTCTGACACAAATTACAGTTGTGTGATATTACTAACAGTCAAAGTGAAATCTACTGTTTTGGTATACATCTTTGATATTTGAGATAATGCTGCATGAAAGCATTGATTACAGGATTAAGTGCAGCACTCTCAGGGATATGTAAGGTTGGATGAGTTGGATGGAGGCTGTAGGCAGGAGTAACATTCAAATAACAATATTACAAATGAAAAACCAAAATACTTACCAAAACTAACAACTGATGAACCAAAAAGGCATGACACAGATAAACCAGAAGAAAACTTCATTCGAGACACTACACCAACACTCGCTCAGTGTTCAAACACTTCCTAAGAAGTGGAGGGAGGCAATCAAGGAATTAGGTGCACCTGTGTTGATACATTACGGAGAAAGGAGGCTCATCACTCTCTCGCTATACATTTAAATTCAACGACTGAAAAAAGGCCAACTAAAGTGAGGTACACAAAGAAAATCGTTTTTGTCCTAATTTCTCCCCCTCACGATCAAGGACAGCAAACACCAGATTATATTATGTTTTATAAAATTATCCTATAGGATAATCCTGTGTTCTGAGTTGTGTTCACACTGAATTTGTCCTAATAATCGGCTCTGAAACAAGTCAGGGCTGACAATTATAAGTATTAAACTTAACCAAAAATGTTCACGTGTGGAAAAAGCCTAAAACTCAGGACTCATGACTGTGAATTGAAGTGAGCTGACTGAGACAAAGGGAAGGAGGTGTAAACTGTGCTAAAATCCTTATGTTTTTCTTTAGTTATTTTTCCATAAAACAAATGATCAGACCACCATTCCCTCCACTTAGGTCCACTTCCTCGTTGAGTGTTGTGTTTTCTGGTAATTGACATGTTTCCCCTTCTTCGTTTTTGTTAGATCACATTTGATCACGCCAGATTTCTGACTTGGAGGAAAAGGTTCTAGATCTGTGGTTGGACAGAAAGTTTCCATGTGGTGTTCTGCCTTTTTTATCTTTATGTATGTAGTCTGTAACAGATTTTTAAAAAAAAAGTTCTGATTTGGAAAACCCTTATGTATGCACCCCGCTTGAGACATCATAACGTCCACACAAAAACAAGCAGGGCTTAAATGAATCACCTTTAATCTATAATGCATCAAGCACAACCACCACAATATATGTAAATCAACACTCCAATGATGTGAAATTTACTGAAAAATACTCAAATAACTCAAAAGCATCCTCCCAAACTACGATGCATAACATGCTCTACCTTCATATATTTATTTATAGGCCTGTCCTATGGAGTTTGGAGAGGATTATCGGTTTCAAATTGTGGAATGGTAACATTTATCATAATAATCCATACTGCAATAGAAATGCATAAATTCAACCATGTCAATCATTTTCAGACTGACAGGTTCAGAGATCTCAACATGGAGTGTGGATTCCTTCCCAGGCCACATGGCTTTGACCCTTTGTAAGAGCATGGATAAGATATCAGTTTATGAACATATGTGTTCTAGTCTCACTAGGAGCAAAGATCCCCAAGGAGAACCAGGAATTACTGAGAGAAATGCCCTCTGAACATGACCCCAGTCGTTCACACTGATATAATGCATGTATGGATTTCCCTGTAGATGTATGTACTGTACATGAAGGGTAAAAAAAACCAAGATACCTGTGTTTGTTAGAATAAAGCTGGAAAAGTTTGGTACCTATTATGTAATATGCTATTATTATAGTGTAGGAGGGGGAGTTAAATAAGATGTTACCCTTTGGGGAAAAACTCATTAGTTTAAGCATTAGGCATTATTACAAACAGCTATTCAAGGATCTGTCTTTATAGAAGTTTTTTTTTTTTTTAAGTTTGGTATAGTTTCCACCATCAGTATTCAGACATGGTGTTACAATGAGCATAACACTTTTCAAATAAAATGTATTTCAGATAAAGCAAATCAGAAAACTGTCTTTATAGAGAACAAAACAATAATAAGATTGACTAAAAATCTAAAAGCATTGCTGCTTCCTGACCAGTGTTATAAGCAACAACTGACGATTTAATCAACACAAAACAATTTTAAGGCCATGGCATTACCATAAAGCCACACATCGATGATCGGGAGCTTATTTTTGTGTATGAACAGAAAGTCATATCATAACTTGGGCGGTGATGGCGTAATGGTTAAAGAAGCAGGTTTGTAATCAGAGGGTTACCGTTTTGAATCGACTGATGTATTGGTCTACACTAATAGAGTACGGGTGTAAGACAAACAAAAAAAAAAATTGGCGATATATTGTGATATTTCACCGCACGATTATTGTATCGATTCAAAAAATGTCCAAATTTATTTTTTTAAATAGGTTTTTGTAATGAGAAAATCCATATAATTGCTCTAACATATACATAGCACATCAATGCCTGGTCAAAGGTGTCAGTGAACCAAACCAGACCTTGATAAACTACCTCACTCCTCAATGCATTTTAGCTTTATTTTTTATAAAACATACTGGGCACTTTTATAGACGTATGTAGTTTTTTTTTTCTTTTTTTCAAGAATTAAAGAACTTAAAAGAATCATAATCTGTTGTGGAAGCAAAAGCTAAACTTTTTTTGAAAAATGTAATTTGTAAAATTTGAAAACATAGCATTTGTTTTTGATATTGGTTCTTGAATTACACTTTGTTACCATTGACTTGAGACGTGCACATTCAGAACGTCTCTGATTCACTCCCAAAAAGAAGGGTTATCTGATATATGCTCTGCCCCTGCCTGATATTGTTACTTGGGATTTATTTTGCTCTATTCTGATCCTAATATCATCATTATTAATAGTAGTAGTAGTAGTAGTAATAGTATTTTCCCTCTCTTCCTTAATCCGCTTTCCCCTTCTTAACACACACACACACACACACGATTACTGTCAACCACTAAGAGAACTACAGTATGTGTGTCTATATTAATTCAAGTATCTTCACGGTTGAATCATCTCCGTCGTACATGTTGCTGTTGGTCAAATAATTAAAAAAAAATCCTCTTTCCTGTGTTACTGGTAATAAGAGCTGCAGTTTTGTGATCACGCTGAGGGGAATACCAGTGCCGCTCTCATTTTAATATGATTTGCATATGTAAATAGGACCGTGGACAGCCCGTTTCACGCCATTTTCCACGCAAATCATTGTACATGAAGCCCCAGTACTTTTTATTGGGTATATTATATTGGGTAAAACTCACTCAGCGTTGGTGATGGTGTTAATTATTTTAGTTATGGATCCCTGCTTCAGCATCATCTCATTCACCATTGAGATTTCCTTTTGGCTTTTCCATTCTGGGGTCGCAACAGGGAAATATTTCATTAATTTGTTGGAAAAAAAGTTGGTTTTGGAGAAGGGAAACACCCACACCTTCAAAGATACCCCAGGATACTGTGATAAACACAACACCTGGAATTTGGTCCTGATCCAAACCTTCTGCATAATCATTCCAGCAAGTTCATTTTGTCTTTTTTTTTTACATAATATGTTAAGGTTTCATTTATTCAGACAACTTTTTTTCAGGAAATTTGATCTCCTGAGATGTTTCCCGAAAAAAAGTTGTCTGAATAAATGTAGCCTCAACATATACAGTAGATCCAAACCTGGTCAAAAGTAACTGTTTCCCAGCAGTCAGTAGATGAAGTTATCTTGATGGACTTTTTTTTTTCTTCTTCTAACCTTTCATCACTTTAAATATCAACATAGTTGCGAGTTTGAGAGAAACAATGAAGGAAAGAGCGTCAGAGTTCCTTTTTAGCGATGCTAGCGTAGCAGGAGCAGAGACTTATTTCTGACAGGAATGAGAGCAATGCTGCAAGGAATGAAACATGTTTTTAAACTCCTGCTGATAGTGAAATTAAACAGACGACAGCCTGTTGATAAATTTACAGCTAACTTAATTAGCCTCTAATTCTATCATTAGTAGACTTGATAGTGCCAGGAGGGATCAGAATCCCACACAGATCGCTGTAAGGGTATGGCACACTGGGCACCATGGAGTCACTGTGAACTCACAGACACTGAGAGAGAATTTTAATGATTTTTTGGTTAAGGGCCTACCTGCAGTGGGCAGCCGCCTCACGGCTGTTTCCAAGGCAGCACAAAGCAGCTCAGCAGCCTGCTTTCACATTCATAGAAATCCTGGCCATTAGTTCCTAAGAATGACGGTGAGTTGCAGTGCTGATGAAATATATGAGAGGAGTCGAGGCAATTTCTATCTTTAAGCCGACAGACACCTCCTTCTCTTCATTGGTTCTCGGCTGGTTGTGGTGGTGAGGTGAGGTGTATGGAGGGGTGATGCAGAGACTTTAGTTTGTTATTATTTTCCCACTCCTGCCAGCAAGTCCCCTGCATTTCAATCAGACTGTAAAAAAAAAAAGGTCTGACGAGGCTGTACGGGAAAAGGAAGAAGGCATGGAATGAAAAATAGAAGAACAAGTCATGGGTGTGAACAAAAGCTTTGCATGCTACGATGTTATATCTGTCTTCTCCTCTAAATCTCCCTTAAAGTAGAACACATAATAAAATGTCATAAAAGCACAAGAGACTCTAGAGGTTGTGCAGGAGAGTCAGTAAATAAGAAGAGCTGGTGGTGCTAGCATAGGCAAAGGTGTATGGGGCGCTGATTATAATGTTGTGCATACTAAAATAAAATAAACAGCAACTTTTTGCAACAAACAAACCACGTTTGCTTTTGACCACATTTACAGAAATATTTGTGATATTTACTTTTCTCATAAAAATATAATGTCAATGTTAAATCTAAATGTTTAATCTAAATGTAAATGTTACATTGAAATATAAATCTTAAATCTAAATGCTAAATGTTGAATCTAAATGTTAAATCTAAATCTAAACGTCACGGGTGAAATATGTTTAGCTAATATGCAAATTCACCAGAAGTACCAACCAACAAGATTCAGCATTTATATTTAAATAAATATTTAAATGTAAAGGCATAATTTAGATTTAAAATTTATACTTAGATTTAATGTTTAACATTTAGATTTAGAATTCAACATTTAGATTTAGAATTTAACATTTAGATTTAGAATTTAACATTTAGATTTAGAATTTAACATTTAGATTTAACATTTCAATTATTTTTTTATGAGGGGAAAAAAATATCACAGATTTCACAAATGTTGCTGTAAATCTGGTCAAAAGTAACAAAAGTAGAAAAGTTCAAATAAAATAAAAACTTTTATTCACATACGTTTTTTAAACGTGGTTTGTTGCTAAATGTTGCTGTTTATTTTAGCAAGCTAAACTTTACAATGGGCACCTTATAATGGGGAACCAATGGAAATCTGGTGATGATTCCAGATCTCGTCTTCACATCTTCAACATGAGAGTAGCATCACACATGTACCCATGAGCCTCTCCTGCTGCTGAACCCTGACAACCATCCTCATTGGAGCCTGAAATAAGAACTAGGACTCACTCAAACACACTGAGCTCCATCTCCTCTTCAACATCTCATTACGCTCCCTGCTGCATGAGTAGAAGGATTCTCATGGAGATGCATGAGCTGCAGAAAACAATCAGGCAGTAGCTGCGGCCCTTTTCAATCACACCAGTGCATAACAACCCCTCACTCACTTGTGAATTAAATGTCACAGCAGAAGCCCCTTTATTTGGCTTCCCTGAGGAATTTTCATCCTCAGTTTCTCCACCACCTCCGCCCCCTGCTTCATTTCCTTCCTCTGAGCCGTCTTCATTATCAGTCGCTGCTCAGAGCTGGAGCGGCAGCTGTTGCTATTGCTGCTGCATTCTCTGTTCCCTCTGTGAAGATGAAAACTCTATCTAGAACCCCGGTAAACATCAGGCTTTTATGAGATACTGTGCAGGCGCTGACAGGTGAATTCTCTGTAAAGCTCCTGCCTGAGCTGCAGATTATGTTATCTGTCAGATGATAACGCTGCAACAGGCCTTTTGTAGAAGTGCCGGCCCTTGCCTCTTTGGCACCCCAGGCAAGATTTTCTTTTGCGCCCCTTATATGGCTTTTTTTAATATCAAGTAATTGATAATTACATTATTGTTATAATATTATTATCAGAATAATTTCTAACATTGCATAGTGGTCTCCACCACACCCACAAAGATGCTTTACATAAATTAGCAAAATTACTTTTCATCATTTTTTTTATTTTGATAAAGGGGTTTCACATACACATAAAATAACACAAACAAGTAAATAAAAGAAAATTTAAATACACATCTTAGTAACAGGTTCAAAATACAAGTTATCAACATTATTAAAGTAAGGTGAAGCGTCCAAGTCCTTTAAC
Organism: Gouania willdenowi; assembly: GCF_900634775.1. Lineage (NCBI taxonomy): Eukaryota > Metazoa > Chordata > Actinopteri > Blenniiformes > Gobiesocidae > Gouania > Gouania willdenowi. The sequence goes on along the minus strand of NC_041048.1, from coordinate 33,085,746 downwards.
TTTGTCCACCTCTGGTGGTGCAGGGATTGTTGTTTTGACAGGTACTTGCTTGGTAAAGAATATGAAAATAGTCCTTTGATGTTTTGGAATGATTTGCTCTTTAATTCGGGAAATAAACATGGGATTGTGAATACAAAAAATGTACCATTCAAATGTCTGGTAAAACTAAATACAGAAAACCCATTCACAAGAGCCCCAGGAGTACCTCGAGTACCGTCAAAAAACTGTTTGCTTCTCCATGATTGACCACACCTGTGCAATCACCATGGCAACCTAAATAACCTGCATGCCCCGCCCATGTACGGGTCAGGTAGATGCTACACGTATCATAAGGAGGTAGCCAGAAATAAATGATAGCTCCAACACACCGGCCCCTAATCTGGCAGAAGACAAAGCAATTACCAAACTGAATATCAATGGAGCCATATCCAAGTAAACCAAAACAAAAATATCAATATGCAAAATAAACATGTTTTCGGTGTTTACGCTTCCTCATTAGGATCCTCTGATAGTTTTGTGATTGGGAGATCATTGAGTATTGACTCAGCTTCACATATCACAGTAAGAAACCCTTCATCATCTAACGATTGCTGGCAGAGCACAGAAGTCAGAATTTTCCTGATCATTTGTATGAGGCGCTCCCGGGTACCACCTTGATGTGATGCCAATGGTGGGTTGAAACTCCACTTAATTCCCTTTTGCAATAAAGACTTTTCAAAGTGGTTGTGATTTAAAGCTGACATGCCTTTTCGTAGCTCTCTTTCTGCTCCCACAAAATTTGTGCCATTATCTGATCTCATGTGGAAGACGTCCTCTTCAACAGATAAATCTTTGCAATGCGTCAATGCACGAGTCTTTGTGTAGAGAGTAGACCACGGCCCTGCTTGTCATGCATGTGAACACTACTCCATGTCATTTTTTTTTTTTTTTTGGTGGCTGACTTTTCAATGAAGTAATAATTTCATTGACTAGTCAACAGTTCCTCTGTTCTGTCAACTACAGTTCTGTTGGCATACGCTATAGGAAACACAGTTTCATTGTCGCCATGTCCGTGTACTGACCTATTTATAACCAATAAAGTTCTTATTGCGTAAGGCCTCTCGTCCATACTGTTGATAACTTCCTAAGGTTCCATCAGCTGGGCTGCATTGGTGCCAATTAACAGGTCAACATCTGCATTTATGTAATGAATTTTAAGATCTTTCAGATAAGGCCAATTGCTCTTCTCTCTTTCACTTATGATGTTGTCTGTAGAAGCAGGCATCTCTTTTTGCGAAAACACACAAGGAAGTTGATAAAATTGCTTGCTTGCTAATTCAGCAATCTCTATTAATGCCATTAATGATCAAAGTAGCAACTGTCTTGTTATGGCCCATTGTAGTGTTGTGGTAGTCGAGACCGGTCTTGGTCTCAAGAGCAAATTTTAAAGGTCTCGGTCTCGTCTCGGACTCTGAAGCACTTTGACTTGGTCTTGTCTCGGACTCGGGCTGCCCGGACTCGGGGTTTTCTCTCAAGACCGTTCGACACCAACACTAATTCCTGCTATTTTGTCTGGCTACGGTGTCAGTTTGGACCGCGGAGTGCAAGGGAGATATGAACTAATCACCAGTAAAAATCTCAGTAAAACTCCAGAAAACAATCACCAGTAATACATTTTATCTCCCTGGTAAAAATAGAAGCTCTAACAACAGATAAAATGATAAACTGATAATATTACAGCCTGTACATGCAGTACGGGGGACGGCCTTACTCCGCCTCTGGGTCCTAGTGCCTGCCCACCTGTAAAGCCTGTTCCATTTACCGAGGTCCGTGTGTGTTTAATAAGTCTGTGTGTGTCCGTGTGAAAGTCTGCATATTTATGCCTCTGTCCATCCACTCTTTTCATTATATCCATGTCTTTTAAGGCTTTATTACATAGTGTCGGCTGTAGTCCGGGCAGCCGCCATCTTGGATTATGTCGTCACCAGCACGTCATCACCACAAGTTGCACAAACGCAGAATGACTCAAATAAATGTAAAGAGGTCTTATATTAGTCAATTATCGTTTTAAAGTGGTGTTTTTTTGTGGCTTTAGACTCCAATTACATTTATGTATATAATATGTTCCCTACAATATAAACAGGTTCACAATATAATTATTTTTTATAGTTTCTGTTTCCACTGTTTCCAGAATAATAATAATAATTCTCAACAAGAACTATTGATTAATTTGTCACATGACTGTTCCAGTGTTTGTTTGTTTTATTTAGTTTCACATCTACCTGTAGCTCTTTGTTTTTTACACTGATGACAACTTGTTTGTAGTTTTATTTCAGAAAGTTTCACTTTTACAGTTACAGTTGGAAACCTTTGTTAATTGAATATTCTAGTTATATTACAGTAACCAAATTAAACTATATAAACTAAGTGAATTAATAAAAATAACCTGTGTAAAGGCTTTTTCAAACTAAAAAATTATCTTGTGAAATCTGTGACCTGTTGACCTGCACAACTTAACGAATCAGAATCAAGAATCATTATTTCTTGGTAGAAATACTTTTAAACACTTGCTGTACATTCAGCTGACATAAAAATCTTGTTTTCAAATATGTAGAATAATTGAAAATTTATCAGTAGCAGTAGTAGTTTTAATATTTTAGTTAATTTTTTGCAGGCAGCTTTTTTGTCCGTCAAATGTATTTAAAATAAACTAAAATTAAAGAGAGAATGTCATTTAACTGTTGAACTTTGTCATAATTTTATTTGGGTCAATATTTTTTAAATTGAAAAAAAAAAATGTTTATGGTCTTGGTCTTGGTCTCGGTTTGTCTCGGTCATGGTCTTGACTCGATCTCGGCTCCCGAAAGTCTTGGTCTTGTCTTGGTCTCGGTGCATTCTGGTCTCGGGCAAGTCTTGGTCTCGGATAGTGCGGTCTTGAACACAACACTAACCCATTTTGCTGAGATGAATCTTAGCTTTGAATCCTTGAGTATTCCGTTTTTGAAGGAGGTTTTCAGAGCAGAAGGTGCCTGTACTTCCTGGGTCCAGAAATGCATACGTTTTAATGATTTTATCTCCTTTAGAATTCTTATCTTCAATGGGCAGGAAAGGAAGAATACCATTATGGTGGCCAGCGCCTGTATGACCACAGGTGGAAAAGGTTGTGCAGTGTTCAGACGATTTCTTTGTCTGCTCAATGTACTTTTGATCATCCTCTCTTTGTCTTATGTGCAGAATACTGGGATGCAATTTCTGGCATTGCTTGCAAATGCTTCGCCTATCACAGCTTTTACTTATATGTCCTGTGTTCAGGCAGCCAAAACATAGACTAACTTTTCTCGATGTGAAATTTTGCACAGTTAATGACATTGTTCCACTAAATGACAATCATGTGCACAATACAAACAAGAAAAGCTGGTCTTATTTTGGCACCTTATTTTTCCAAGTGCTCAGATGTTTATTACCAATTACTTTGAAATTATCTTTAACCAAAACATGAGTTGCAAAGCTATTTCCTTTCAATTGAGATTTCATTTGGGATTTGTTTGAACTTAATGTCCTTTGCACAGGATGTGTGTCCTGTATGTCACCAAAAACTGGATCTGAAGTGATTCTATTTTGCAATAGAATCGTGCCCCATCACTAGTTCTTTCAAAAATGTCATTTGCCTTTGTTCTCCATTTTTCTCTGAGTTTATAGGGTAATTTTTTTATCAAAAGTTTCATATTAGCAGACATGTTTAACTCATCTAAATAGCGTAACTCTTCCATTGCATTGCAACATTCACGTAGGAAGAGCCCAAAGGCTGTCAGTGCTTTTGTGTCCTCAGATATAATACTTGGTCAACTGATTATCTTTTCCACAGTGAACTTTTAGTAGTTCCTTGGCAACAGTATAACCTCTTTCAGGATTCATGTGAAGACAGCTTCGTATAATGTATCTTGGTTGTCCAGTGGTGTATTGCTCCAGGTAGTACAAATAGTCTCCTTTACAGCTAGTCTTTGTCTCTACACAGTGCTCAAAAGCTTTTATAAATGAATTGAATTGTAAAGGATCTCCATTGTGAGTTGGAATCTCTCGGTGTGGCAACAAATGGCAATTTTGCATTTTGAAAAGAAGAGCTGTTTTCTCATTTTGTTGTTGCAGTACACTGTACAGATCTCCTGTTGATTGATTTTGAACTCTCAGTGATTGATTGCTTTGGGACACTGTAGGGTTTGGGTTGGTCTCAACTTGACGATGACTCCAACTGCTGACTGTAGGGAGCTGTATTTAAATTGATTGCAACCTCATTATTTGACAAAGGTTCAGAATTTCTTTGCAGTGAAAGATGAGGCTCGTATTGAGAAGCAAGTGGGTTTAAGGAAGTGGGCTTAGACTTTGATTCTTTAAGAAAATATGACTCCATCCCATCAGTGTTTTGAAGCCACACTTCCTTTACAGCTGACAGTTGGTTTTAGTACCGCTAGCCTAGCACTAGCGACCGCTATTTCTGCATCCAACACAAGCTGCTCCCTTTTTCTCTTTATAAACTGTTCCTGCTCTTCCAAGGCATGCATACGGTGGCTGGGAAGTGTCAGGTGAATGCATTTACAGAAACGAACACAAATGCAAACAGGTCACAACACGAATGCAAACCGGCCAGAACGGAAGTTTTTCCGACGGACCGGTATTACAGACGGACGGGTATGATGATATGATAGCCTGATATGAAAAATATAAGAGTATCCTAATCAACTTTCACTTACTTTCATACGCATTTTGATGTCTTCTTCTTGTTCTTCTCTGTTCTGGTGGGTTAAAAACATCCGCCAAAAACGTGTCCGTCTGTAATACCGGTCTATCGGAAACACTTCTGTTGTGGCCATTTTGCATTCGTGTTGTGACCTTTTTGCATTTGTGTTCATTTCTTTAAATGCATTCACCTGACACTTCCCGGCCACTGGGTTTCCGCAACGGAAGTGTTTCCGACGGCCCGGACGAGGTGCTGCGGTGCTCCCGGCCTCACTCTCCACAGCATTCCGACCAGTAAACACTGTGGGACTGATGAAAACAATGGTTTTACTTGAAATGAAATACTGTGAATTATGTAACGTTCCAACTGTGTTTTACTACCTGTTCATTTTTATTATTTCAAGTGTAGATGAAAGACAATTTAATCCCCTGCTTCTGGTGCATATAGTGAATCTGTGTGCCCCTCAGCAGCCTCTATTATAACACAGAGGGGTTCCCCAATGATCCTCCAGCCTTCTGTTTGTGAGATAAGCTCCCCTGCACTCTTTCCTCCACCTGTTGAACAAACGCTCTTTCTATGGAGAGTAATTCACATTTTCTCCTCCACTTGTCTTACCATTTCTTTTTCACCTGACACATTTCGACGCTGTGATGCTGCGTTCACACCGGATGCGACACATACATAGTCAATGGATAGATGCGTTCCAGATGCAAAATCTTTCCTGTGCGGCGGTGCGGTCCGATCCCCACGTCAAGTGCGTTGGCCGTGCGAGCGCGCTCCCCATTTTACGCATATCCGCACATTCGCAAGAGTTGAAAATATTGAAGTTCTGCGACCGTTTTGCATGACGAAAGCCAATCAGAGGTGGAAGTAGCAGGTAAATGTTCTCTCTGTAGCACTGAGCTAGGATAGCATTAGTCGCTAATCACACTGGCTTTTTTCACTGGTGGTTTATGTTTGTGAGAGGAGAAAAAGAAGCGCAGTTCCGAGTTTCAAAAGGCAGTGAAATTCACCGAGTTCAATGTGTCGCTGGTGGGCGGTGCTTCGCTTCAGAAGTGCGCCTGAAGCAAATGGGGACATTTTGTGATCCTGGGGACCCTGCGTTACGTTTAGTATGGCAGTTGCGTCTGGTACTGCAGAAGACGCATTTGGTGTGAACGCAGCATAAGGCAACGCAACGCGATCTGCCTTTTTATCATTCGTGATGCGCACTGTGTCACCAAATTATACTCTCCTGCATGTGTCGACTTCAACAATTAATACCTCCTCCTCAAATTGAATGAAAATTCTTTTATTTGCTCGTTTTACCCCTCGGTCCACCATGAAATTCGTATTTGTGAAAATTCATTCAGGGCGTTCACCGGACCTTTTATAAGCACCGTATGGGCAGAGTAAGGCGTTTCCTCACATGTGACAACTTTCCGAATTGATTGTGATTTAAAACGGAAACAAGAGTGGGACGTACATGCACCCTCGTTTATAAGTCGTAAAAAAAACATATACACACTTTCTGGTTTTTAGCGTATGCCAGCTGAAGTGTGCTTACCTAGGCACACTTTTATAAATGAGGCCCCTGGACTCTGCTCTGCCTGCTCCTGGCCTCCAGCTGAGGTCACACAGTTAAGCCTCCCTGCTCTTCCAGCCTTTAGTTTAGTCTTGGTTCTCCCATTGGTTTGAGAGACTGCTAAGAGACTCAATTCCCGCCAGGCCCGCTGGTCCCTGTTTTTTGGC